>NW_023270377.1:89620929-89625422 GCF_011800145.1 Mirounga leonina | reverse complement strand
GATAGATAGATAGATAGATAGATAGATAGATAGATAGATAGATAGATGTTCAAGGGCAAAGCCAGGAAATGCTTTTTTGTCAGAATGAAGAAGAGAAACTAGCAAAGGACCTTGAAAAAGAGGATCCAGGGAGAGAAGGAAAACTAGGATTGTGGAGTCCTGGAAGACAAGAGAAAATGCTTCAAGGGGCAGGGAGTAATCAGTTATGTTTCATGCTGCTGTATTAAGTTAGATTAGGATTGAGACTGTAACATTGGCATCCACTGCATGGAAGTCATTGATGTTGATGAAAAACAGTTTTGGTGGAGAGACAGGAACAAAAGCTTAAACAGAGTACATTGAGCAGAGAGAGGGAGAAAGGTATAGCGTTCAGTAAATACGGACAACCCTTTGAAGGAAAAGGGAGAGGGAGAAGCCGTAAAGGGAGAAGGTGCAGAGGGAGGGAGAAGCTGCAAGGGGAACAAAGGTCCAGAATTTAGGACTCTTCCAGTTTCTCAGACTTGCACCCAAACCTCTCATCTTTGGATTTAGCAATGGGTCCTCTGAGTTCCTGATTTTTCAGCAGACAGGGATTCGAAATAACAACCTCTTTATTCTGATGGGTGAGAAAACTTCTAGAAGAGATTTTTCTACCAAGACACATGTCAAAGGAAATGGCAACATGTGGCAATTCAACTAGGATCAGCAACTTTTTCTCTGAATTTGTTGATTTGGAAATCATTTGTCTGGTTCTGCAACTGAATCATCATTTGCTCTACCAGTTTTTCTAAAGTCTCACATGCTGATGCTGGTTAAGAATAATACATTTTACTCTGTCAACTTTTGCTTACCATTGAAGATCTAAAAGTATGTTCAGAGGTAATTTGAACAGACTCTTTCAAGATACTGCATCTTTTAGTAGATCCACAGAACAGTAAATATAACTTGATAATCATGCCAAACATTTCTTTGCATTGTAAAATTGAATTGGCAGCTTTGCATAATAAAGGGCTAAAATTATGAACCACATAAGATTTGCCTGAAACTTGATTGTTCAGGCTCAAAATTCTCTGCTGAATACTCTTATGCTTGCTTTTGTATTTATCCACTTTCATGTGACTGCTTACAGCAGACATTTTATTTTTTATCTATTTTCAGAAAAATAAATTTTAATAAATATGCCAAAGCCATTCCAATGGCATCCACATCACATGTATTATATAGACACATATTTTACCATCATAATTGACATACCAGCATTTATGAACTTGATTCTTTGTGGATTCATTAGGAGAAGTATCCCTTTATAGAATGTAGTATTTTGTTATCTTTTATTCCTTTATCTCACAAAGTGTTTATACAATAAAGTATTTTATTGGGTGCAAAATGGGCAATCACCAGGGTAAAGTCATAAGAAAAGTGAAAGTAGAGTGAGGATCATGGGGCATTTCCATTTCTGTCTAAGGTGTGGATAAATTTTAGCCCCACACAAACTCTTGAGAAATAATCCAGCAAGAATGAGATCATGGAATGTTAGCTTTCCCAAAGTAGAAATTATGAACAGAGTTATAAAATTTCCACTTACAAATTTAATCCTTTACTTTCCAATTAAAATTAGGGACTGAAGAAATGGCCAAGAGGCACCTCCAAATTAATGTAAGTTGTTCTCATTGTGCAGATGAGAAAACTGAGCAGTGAGATTCTGCAAGTCACCCTAATGTGGTCTAGAAAATATTGGAATCTAGGTTTCTGTTACTGTTCCAGATATCCATCTATTACAACATACTTTTATGAAGAAACTAGTATGGACAAGGGATCATTCAAACTTTCCACGAAGGATACAAAGTTGTAGAATATACTCTTTGCCCTGGAGAACCCTAGTCTATTATCAAAGGATAAGATGGAAGTTTCAGTATCTAAAATACAAGATTCAATTTATTAAAAGCCATGAGAGTGATATAAAGGTTTAAGAAGGAAAATATAAAATGAAGTTTGGGCAAACCTGTGTGAGTTTCTTAAAGGAACAGCACTTCATTTGTGATGTGAAGGTAAGATTTCAAAAAAGAGAGATGGGGAAGAGGATGGTAAGCCTGGCAGAGGGGTATCATTAGCAAGGACAGGAAAATACACAGTAATGAAGAAGAACAAGTCATCTAATGTGACTGGATTATAATTTACATTACTGGAATATAATTTACATTATAATTTACACTCTGTCATGTTATTTCCTGCCCATAAGTTATGGCCATATTTTCAATGAATTTAAATATCAAATTAAGTAGCCTTGTCTTAATAGTAACTCACTGAAGTACCTAAGCAGAAAATAACTTGATTGCCATTCTCTGGACTTTGAGAACAAAATCAAGTTGTGCATCCTTTACCAAAGTTTGTAAGGCATTTTGATAGGCAAGAGGAAAAGAAAGCTGATATGCCCTAACCGCTTGTGTTGGTCATTTGTTTTGTTTGCTCTCAAAGCTATCCCTGCCCCCCTCCTGCTCTGCTGTGAATTGCAGTCTTACCTCAGCAAACCAAATTCCTCAGGCTCCCTTTACCAAATGGCTACCAGGTAGGTTCAACTAATGGGGGGAAGAGGGGCACTGAAATCAAAGGATGGAAGGAAAGGAGAAGTCAGGATATTTCGTCTCAGTCTGTGCAGAGGCAGTAGCTCCATAATAGTCACATTTCCTTTCTGGCTTCAACTCTTTATTTTTTTTTATTTATTTGTTTTTTTAGCTCTTATAGTGCTGTCTCTGCCTGGTTCCAATCTGGCAGACTCAGCATTTTCTGGGCAGCTCCTTCTTCATGGTTCCAGGTCCTGCTGGAAATCTGGTAGTGCCAAACCCTTCCTAAGCCCCAATTTGGGTAGGTTAGAGACTTCCTGATAATGCCAACCCGTGGAGGCTTCATACCTCCTTGCTTGCCTTTTCAACACTTCCAACACAGGAAATTAAAGATGTTAAAAATGAAACTATCTTCAAATACAATTAGAACCAGAGCTTCAAACAAAGTCATCATGGATCTATCTCTTTCTCTCCATTTTCAGACTCTTCTGTGTTCTCTCTGCATTGTTTTCATTGTCAGGCCAAGATGTATTACATATTATATAACTATAATATAATGTAATATAATATAATAATATAATACAATTAAACCATATAGCCAGAAAGATGATTATTGGTTGGCATAAATCTATATCCTTGAGGTTTATAATCCAAATGAAAAAGAGACTTTCTTTTCCAGAAACTCTATTAAATCCCAAGGTTTAGTCTGATTGATTTACTAGAGTTCTAAGGAGAATGAAATTCTCTTGATTAGTCCTGGTCATGTGAGGTAGAGTGTTATTATTCCAGCCATATCAGAGTGAGCCCATCAATTTACTGAGTGCAGAGTAGTGCTTACTCAAAAGAAGGGATATTGAACAAACAACAAGCTTCTAGTATCGGGAGATACTGAAAATTCTCCATTTGCACCTCCACACCCACTCCTCATCATTTTTTTTTTCTTCTCATCATCATTTTCTGGACAGAGTTTGTGTCCAGGAACGTGACTTCTTTGACCTCTATTCCCTGTCCATTTTTGTCTTCTGATTTTTGTTGAATGCAACCAATGGAGCACCCTGCCAGGTGATTGATCAGAAGGCAGAAGGTAAGAGCCTTAGAGGCATATATATTCTACCTCCACCATGCAGTTATTTGGCAGTGGAAGCATCCCTCACTAATGGCTCTTTACAGGGCAGTATCTCCTATTTATAAGTTCCCCAATGTTCTGGTAAGAGCTGCTACCTCCCCTGCCTTCACAGGCCTGAGGAATAATAGCTTTTACCACTGCTAGTCCCTGGGGGCCTCACTACTCCTGGTGGGTTCTTTTAACTCTGTCTACACCCTAAATGAACTCTTTAAACTCTCTTCAATTGCTCTTAAAAAAAAAAAAAGCTTTATTTTTTTAGAGTGGGTTTAGTTCTATAACAGAATAAAGATGGTACATAGATATCTCATACACCCCCTGCTCCCACACATGCATAGCCTCCCTCATTATCAACATCCCCTCCAGATTTGTACATTTGTTATAATAATGACCCTATCCAGGCACAGCATTATTACCCCAAATCTACAGTTTATTAGGGTTCATTCTTGGTGTTAGATATTCTATGGTTTTGGACAAATGTATAATGACATATATCCATCATTATGGTATTATACAGTTTTTTCACTGCCCTAAAATCCTATGTGCCTGGCCTATTCATCCTTCACCCTGGCAACTGCTGATTTTTTTTTTACTGTCTTCACAGTGTAGCCTTTACCAGAATGTCATATAGCTGGACGTATACAATATGTAGTAAATTCATACTGGCCTTTTTCACTTAGTAACATGCATTCAAGGTTCCTCCATGTCTTTTCACAGCTTGATAGCTCATTTCTTTTTTTTTTTTTTAAAGATTTTATTTATTTATTTGAGAGAGAGAGAATGAGAGAGAGCGAGTACATGAGAGGGGGGAGGGTCAGAGGGAGAAGCAG
>NW_023270377.1:89358815-89620529 GCF_011800145.1 Mirounga leonina | reverse complement strand
TTGCAAATGGCAAGATCTCATTCCTTTTGATGGCTGCATAATATTCCATTGTATATATATACCACCTCTTCTTTATCCATTCATCTGTCGATGGACATCTTGGCTCTTTCCACAGTTTGGCTATTGTGGACATTGCTGCTATAAACATCGGGGTGCACGTACCCCTTCGGATCCCTACTTTTGTATCTTTGGGGTAAATACCCAGTAGTGCAATTGCTGGATCATATGGTATCTCTATTTTCAACTTTTTGAGGAACCTCCATACAGTTTTCCAGAGTGGCTGCACCAGCTTGCATTCCCACCAACAGTGTAGGAGGGTTCCCCTTTCTCTGCATCCCCGCCAACATCTGTCGTTTCCTGACTTGTTAATTTTAGCCATTCTGACTGGTGTGAGGTGGTATCTCATTGAGGTTTTGATTTGGATTTCCCTGATGCTGTAGCTCATTTCTTTTTAACACTGAATAATATTCCATTGTCTGTACCACAGTTTATCCATCCACCTACCGAAGGACATCTTAGTCACTTCCAAGTTTTAGCAATTATGAATAAGCTGCTATAAATATCCATGTGCAGGGCTTTTTTTGGTAAAGACTCTATTTATTTATTTGAGAAAGAGATAGAGTGCGCGCACACACACACAGAGGGAGAAGCATGTTCCCTACTGAGCAGGGAGCCTGATGTCGGGCTCAATCCCAGGACCCCAAAATCATGACCTGAGCCAAAGGCAGACACTTAACCAACTGACCCATCCAGGCATACCCCCATGTGCAGGTTTTGGGGTAGACATGCATTTTCAACTTTTTTTTGGTAAATCCCAGGGAATGTGGTTGCTGGATTATATGGTAAGAAGATGTTTAGTTTTGTAAGCAACTGCCAAATTGTCTTCCAAAGTGGCTGTACCATTTTGCATTTCCACTAGAAATGAATGAGTTTCTTTGCTCCACATCCTCACCAGCATTTGGTGTTGTTAGTGTTCCAGGTTTTGGACATTCTAATAGGTATGTAGTGGTATCTTGTTTTAATTTGAATTTCCCTGATGACATATGATGTAGAACATCTTTTCATATGCTTATTTACTGTCTCTATATCTTCTCTGGCAAAGTATCAGTTAAGCCTATTTTTTAATCAGGCTGTTTATTTCCTTACTGTTGATTTTTAATGTTACTCTTTTTAGCATGCCAACTGTCCCCAGCAGGACTTTGTACTTGCTGGTGAAATGATTATTCCTACTTTATAGTTTACCAAGCCAAAGCTCTAGCATTTTCAAAAGCTTCCTGAAAATCATATATTATGAAGGACTGGGATTAAATTTAAGGCTCTGGTTTATTTGCCTTCAAAGTCTGGATTATGAAGCGACAATTTCTCTCCTTCTGACAGATACATAAACACTAGAGGACATAGTCCATTGTCAATGGCCTTGTCTGATGACTATACTCTACCAAATATGGTGGATCAGGAGACAGAGCTTTTGGCTCCTACAGTCAAAATGACTCCTACATTAAAGAGCAAAGGGGAATAAAACAGAGAATTCAACCCATCCAACACTCACGTTGGTGGATGAATCCAGTTCGTTTGTTTGTTGTTTGTTGATAATGCACATACTCAATTTCTCATAGTCTGTGAGGAAATGGGCCCTTCATGAGTCCACCCAAAGAGTAAGTTTTGCCATTGTAATCTTCATCTGTGTCTTTGTACCATTCTTAGAATGAATAGCATTAACGCATGAGAGAGTAAATTATTGGTCTTATTTTTTTGGAAATATGTAGTTCGTGTGGAGGAAAATGGGGGGAAAATTGTGGTCTAATGGAAACTTGAATAAACTTTAATCCTCTAAGAAGGTCAGCAATGGCAGGATTTATGAGAAACACCCTCAGTGGTTCTTAGCTATAATTGTAAACAGATTTTTTAAGTGGCCTAATTACTGTTAATTCTTTATCATAGAACTTGCTTTAGCAACAGATTCATGAAGGTAAAATTCATCAATGTAAGTACTTAACTTATTGTTCAGGGCTCATGGATATAAAAATATAGTGTTTGAAAGACACAAAAACAAATGTGTAATAGTAAACAAACAAGACCTGACCCAGAGTGATAAAGTTCATTTCCTTTTCACTTCATTTCCATTATATCTCCTTACCCAAATGATGTCCAAAAATACATTATGAAACTAAGAAGCCTAAGAAATTAAATGGAAAATAATAGCTGGACTAAAGTACAATTAAAGGCACAGGCAGGAAAGACAAATCCTATGATGCATCTGAGATTTGATACACTGGAATCCAATTCAGCAAAGCAAGAAGAAAAATTAGACCAGCCAAGTCCCGCTGAGAGAGAAAGCTCTGTTCTGCAGTGTCCTTTTATGTTGGAGAATCATAGAAGGTCCAATATTCAAGAGAAATGAGCACTGTGGTTTGTAGAAAGAATCCAACACAATGAGGCATTTGCATGTGGACAAAGCACTGACTTTGAAGGCCAAGGAAGACAGAAGCTTTACTTAATGATAAGGTAACAAAAATGAAAGAATACATCCACAATTATTAAAATCTTGTTTCTTACACATTGACATGGCCCCAAACGGGGGAGACTTGTCTCCAAAAGCAGATTCACAAATGGTGAAATTTATTTTGAGGAAAGTTTAGAGCAGAGAAGGATAGACAAAGACTCTCTGTGTTCAGAGTCTGCTCTGAGGGGGAACCCTTGTTTCCTGTGGTTCTGGGCAGATGTGGTGACACACAGGTGCAGAGCAATGACCTCTTTACATCTTCTTCTACAAAATTCCAATTACCCCAGATCCTTCACAATTGGTGAAGATAGAAGTGCTTTGTAGAGTGAAACATCCCCATGGTTTGTGTTTATTTGTTTTGCTGCAAGGTTGTAAGCTCCTTTGTAGCCTATGAATACCTTAAGAGCAGAAACAGCCTTTACTCATCATTCTTATTTGTTAACTCTGTGCCTGGACAAATAGTAGGTATTTAATAAAGTCAGTTCTGTTGACCTAGTTTTTAAATTTTGGTATTTTTTCTCCCTAAGAAAAAAAACTTACACACACACACACAAACCATTGGATGCAAAAATAATAATAATGGTAAGGCAAAGGCAAAAAAAAAAAAATCCATTAACTTGCACTAAAAGTAAAAAGATATGGAAAAAGCTCAAAGTAAAGAATTGAAAAATATAGAAGCTACAGGGAAACATAGACCCACGAAGCATATTTCGTGTCTTCATGTCTCGATCTTTTTTTCTCTAACATGGGGAATGAGATAGGATTTCTACTGGTCCATGCTTTTTGTTGGCTCCTGGTGGCTATATTTCCTTTTCTAATAAGAAACTCAGCAATTAGCAGTAGATGCTGTTGTCCTTAAATAGACCTTAAGCATCATTGATCAAATAGAAATTAGTTCAAAGGGAAGGAGGTGTAGTGGGTTGACTCGTATCCCCCCCCCAAAAAATGCATGTGCACCCTGAACATCAAAATGTGACCTTATTTGAAAATAGAGTCTTTATAGATATAATTAGGATATAAAAGAGAATCTTGAGGTAAAATAATCCTGGATTTAGAGTGGGCCCTAAATCCAATGACTGATGCCCTTCTAAGAAGAGAGAAGGGCACAGAGACACAGGAGAGAAGGCCATGTGCAAACAGAAGCAGAGATTGGAGTTATGCTGCCATAAGCCAAGAAACCCAAGGAACCATCAGAAACTAGAAAAGGCAAGAGAGGATTCTCCCCTACAGCTTCCCAATGGAGGGTGGCCCTTCTGGCTCCTTTCTGTTTTTCTGACTTTGGACTTCTCACCACAACTGTGAGAGGTGAAAATTCTATTGTTTTATGCCACCTAAAATCTGCAGTACTTTGTTACAGTGCCCTGAGGAAATGAATGCAGGGGTTTTATACTTGGCAAACTGTTCATATTAACACCATATTGATTATAAACTCTACAAGTGGGAAATCAGCAGTCCCAACAAAAGCAAATACCACATTCCAACTGTACTTATGGTAGTCGAGTCAGGGCTTCTTATTTTAAAAGATTCCTCTAAAAACTACCATAGCTATAGATGATGGATGACTCCTGGCCTCTTTTATATGCAGATTTTATAGAAACTATATAAATGTTTATTTAATAATAAAAACTATATTGAAGCAATTTCTAAAAATATATGATTAATCACTTCCTTTAGGTCCTCAATAAAATGATGACATGTCTTAACAGCTCTCAGTTTTATAGGATTTCATCTTGATAACTCATCACTCTATCAAACTATAGGCTGAGGGAGATACATTCTGCAGCTTCCCTTTGGGAGACCAGTTTTGAATCTACCTTTCCAGAGAGGTATTTTCAAGAATTTCTGTCTCTAGAATTGCTCCTACAATTGCTTCTTGCTATCATCCAGGGATTAAAAACTATCAGCTACATTAATTGAGGTCCTGTGACAAATACTTAGATCATTACTAGAAGATATGCAGGCTCTTAAACTTCATTTTACAGACACTGTTTATTATTAATGTAATAATTTACACTGGAGGAAAATGAAGATCAAGGAAGTTAAGTGAATTGCTTAGGGTCACACAGATAGCAAATGGCAGAATCAGAAACTGAAACCAGTACTGTCTAGTCACAGGACCATGTACCATATTGTTTCCTTAAAAACGTATTTAAACCTGTTTGTTTGGTTATTCCCCTTCTTGAGTTCAGGAAGGGCAAACACCATGTGTCTATTGAAAACAAAGCAAAACAATTACTGCATGCCTATTTTTTGCCAGGCACTGTGAGAGTAAACAGTGGTTTATAAGGCAAGCTCAGACAAGTATACTGGCTGACTAAAATTTAATAATTCTTTCCACTCATTTACATGGTCTAGCAGGATAATAGGAAGTAATTTCCCTACATTTCTGCTCTTACGTTTGAGAAGCAGGTTGGCCCTGGGAGATGGGATGGAGTGGAAAGGAAGAAAAGTGGCATAGCTTTTAGAACTCTTCTCAAAGTCAAAGACTTATGGGCATACCTTCTTAGTGCAACCCCTGTAAGTGACTTGTGCTTCCAAGCTCCCTCATTTTAGTCATTTTTCAGTAGGAAAACAAACCCACACTGCAATAAAATATGACTAAGCAAATAATCTAAAATTCTACAACAAAACCCCCAAATCTGATAGTGGGAAGCCATGATTAGTAATACATTTGTGCCCACCATTTTCTTTTACTAATTTTTAAAACTGTGATAAAATACACATAACATTGGGGAGAGGAGCTAAGATGGTGGAAGAATAGGGGACCCTAAGTTCATCTGGTCCCTGAAATTCAGCTAGATAGTTATCAAATCATTCTGAATACCTGTGGAATCAAGTGGCGATCTGAGAAAAAGAAATGCTACAACTCTACAAATAGAAAAATGACCACTTTTTGGAAGGTGAGAGGTGCAGAAACTTGAATCTAGGGCGATATACTGGAGGATATGGCGGAGGGGAGGGAGCTGGCTTAAGGAGGCTACTGCAAAGTACTATAAGCAGCAGAGTGCAAAATTGGAACTTTTAGAAGTCTGCTACAGGGGTTGCTGGAGGGGGCGGTGAAGGGATAGAGTAACTGGGTGTTGGGCATTAAGAAGAGCACATGATGTAATGAGCACTGGATATTATATAAGACTAATAAATCATAGGCCTGTACCTCTGAAACCAATAATACATTATATGTTAATTAATTGAATTTAAATAAAAAATGTTAAAAAAAAAGGAAGTCTACTACAGTGGGGGATGTCCCTGGCTTAAAGACGTTGAGGTGTTGAAGTGGGGTGGAATCCTAGGTGGGACAGTGTGGTCTCAGGATCCCTGAGGTCACAAGAAAAATGGGGGGGGGGTGCCTGAGTGTGGCAGAGTTCCCAGACATCAGAGCAGGGGAGCCGGCTGAAAACAGTGAGTCCAGGCACTGGCTTTCTGCTCTGTGTTGCCATAAACTGTGAACCACTGCATGGTCATGCAACTGCTCCCTGGTAGGGACCCAGAAAAAGGCAGAAGCATGGCAAGACCCCACCTCCATCCCTCAGGAGGAACAGTGAGGGTCTGCTGCAGAAGTCCATAGAATTTGGAGTCTTGAAACTCAGTTGTGTGCCTGAGATAAAAACACTTGGTGACAGGCTGGGTGAACACAGAGTTCTGAGGGAAACCAGGGAGACAAGAGTGACTGACTGTTTTTCTATGAGGGCACACTGAAGAGTTATTTTTTTCAATTATTTTTTAATTCTTTTTAAATTTTTATGTATATATGTTATATATATTTTTTATTTTGGTTTCCTTTCATTTTATTTATTTTATTTTATTTTTGTATATATATTTTTCTTTCTTTCTGATTTTGGAATCTAGTTTTTTTTAATAAGCAGACAAGACACACCTAGGATCTAGTTTTTTGCTTTGTTCTGTTTTGTTTCTTGTTTGATTTTTTTTTTTTAATTTTGTTTGTGTGTATGTGTGTTTTTTCCTGTTGTTGCTGTTAGTATTGTCTTTTCACTTTCTTTCTTCTATTCTTCTCTGGACAGAGTGGCAAGATGGAGAAATTTACTCCAAAAGAAAGAGCAGTAGGTAATACTCACTGCCAGGGACTTAATCAATATGATATAAGTAAGATGTCTAAACTAGAATTTAAAGCAATGGTTATAAAAATACTAGCAGGGCTTGGAAAAAGCATAAGAAATCCCTTACTGCAGAAATAAGAACTAAAATCTAGTCAGGCCTAAATTAAAAATGCTATTACTGAGATGCAGTCCCAAACAGAGGCTCTAAAAGTGATCATAAATGAGGCAGAAGAGTCAGTGATATAGAAGATAAAATGATGGAAAATAAGGAAGCTGAATAGAAGAGAGAAAGACAACTACTGGATCACGAAAAGAGACTTTGAGAACTCAACAATTCCATAAAGCAAAATAATATCTGGATGATAGAGGTCCCAGAAGATAAAGAGAGGGAGAGAGGAGCAGAAGGTTTATTTGAATAAATTATAGTTGAGAATTTCCCTAATCTGGGGAAGGAAACAGGCATCCAAATCCAGGAAGAACAAAGAACCCCCCTCAAAATCAATAAAAATAGATCAACACCTCAACATATAATAGTGAAGCTTGCAAATTTCAAAGATAAAGAGAAAATCCTAAAAGTAGCTTGAGACAAGAGGTCCTTAACCTACAAGGGTAGACACATAAGGTTGGTAGCAGACCTGTCCACAGAGACCTGGCAGGCCAGAAAGGACTGGCATGACATATTCAATGTGCTAAATGGGAAAAATATGTAGCCAAGAATATTTTCTCCAGCAAGGCTGTCATTCAGAATAGAAGGAGAAGTAAAGAGTTTCCAGGACAAACAAAAACTAAACAAATTTGTGAATACTATACCAGCCCTGAAAGAAATATTAAAGGGGATCCTTTGAGCGAAAAGAGAGCCCAAAAGTAGTGAAGACCAGAAAGGAACAGAAACAATCTACAGAAACAGTGATTTTACAGGTAGTACAATGGCACTAAATTCATATCTTTCAATAATTACTCTGAATGTAAATGGACTAAATGCTCCAATCAAAAGACATAAAGTATCAGAATGGATAAAAACAAAACAAACAAAAAACCCCACAAGACCCATGGGTATGCTGTTTACCAGAGACTCATTTCAACTCAAGGACACCTCCAGATTGAAAGTGAGGGGGTGGAAAACAATTTGTCATGCTAATGGACATCAAAATAAAGCTGGAATAGCAATCCTTATATCAGACAAATTAGAATTTAGACCAAAGAGACTATAATAAGAGATGAAGAAGGATACTATATCATAATAAAAGTGTCTATCCAATAAAAATGTCTAACAGTTGTAAATATTTATGCCCCTAACTTTGGAGCAGGCAAATATATAAACCAATTAATAACAAAATTAAAGAAACTCATTGAAAATAATACAATAATAGTAGGTGACTTTAACACCCCACTCACAGCAATGGACAAATCATCTAAGCAGAAGATCAACAAGGAAACAAGGGCTTTGAATGACACACTGGACCAGATATATTGAGGGGATTTCATCCTAAAGCAGCAGAATACAAATTATTCTTGAGTGCACATGGAACATTCTCCAGAATAGATCACATACTGGGTCACAAATCAGGTCTCAACAGGTACAAAAAGACTGAGATTATACCATGCTTATTTTCAGATTACAATGCTTTAAAACTTAAAGTCAACCACAACAAAAAAGATGTAAGGAACACATAGAGGTTAAAGAGCATCCTACTAAAGAACGAATGGGTCAACCAGGAAATTGAAGAAGAATTAAAAAAATACATGGAAGCAAATGAAAATGAAAACATGACAGTTCAGAACTGTTGCAGCAAAGTTGGTCCTAAGAGGGAAATATACAGTAATACAGGCCTTTCTCAAGAAAAAAGAAAAGTCTCAAATATACAACCTAACCTTACACCTAAAGGAGCTGGAAAAAGGACAGCAAATAAAGCCTAAATCCAACAGGAGAAGAGAAATAATAAAGATTAGAGCATAAATCAATGATACAGAAATCCAAAAAATAGAACAGATCAATGAAACTAGGAGCTGGTTTTTTGAAAGAATTAATAAGATTGATAAACCCCTACCCAGACTTCTCAAAAAGAAAAGATAAAGGACACAAATAAATAAAATCATGAATGAAAAAGGAGAGATCACAACCAACATCAAAGAAATACAAATAATTATAAGAGAATATTATGAGAAAATATATGTCAACAAATTAGGCAATCTGTAAGAAATGGATGCATTCCTAGAAACATACAAATTGGGGCGCCTGGGTAGCTCAGTCATTAAGCGTCTGCCTTCAGTTCAGGTCATGATCCCAGGGTCCTGGGATCAAGCCCCGCATCGGGTTCCCTGCTCCGTGGAGAGCCTGTTTCTCCCTCTCCCACTCCCCCTGCTGTGTTCCCTCTATTGCTGTGTCTCTCTCTGTCAAATAAATAAATAAAACCTTAAAAAAAAAAAAAAAGAAACATACAAACTACCAAAACTGAACAGACCCATAACCAGCAAAGACATTGAATCAGTAATCAAAAATTGACCTACAAACAAAAGTCCAGGGCTGGATGGCCTCCCAGTGTAATTCTACCCAACATTTAAAGAAGGATTAATATCTATTCCTCTGAAACTGTTTCAAAAAATAGAAAGGGAAGGAAAATAGCCAAACTTATTCTATGAGGCCAGCATTACCTTAATCCCAAAACCAGACAAGGACCCACTAAAAAGTAGAATTACAGACCAATATCCCTGATGAACATGGATGCAAAAATTCTCACTATAATCCTAGCTAATAGGATCCAACAGTACATTAAAAGGCTTATTCACCATGACATGGATTTATTCCTGGGCTTCAAGGGTGGTTCAACATCCACAAATCAATCAGTGTGATACACCACCTTAATAAAAGAAAGGAAAAGAACCATATGATCCCCTCAATAGATGCAGAAAAAAGCATTTGACAAAATGCAGCATCCTTCCTTGATAAAAACCCTCCACAGTATAGATATAGAAGGAAGATACCTCAATATCATAAAAGCCATATATGAAAACCCATAGTGAATATTATCGTCAAAGTGGAAAAACAGAGCTTTACCCCTAAGGTCAGGAACACTACAGGGATGTCCACTCTCACCACTGCTGTTCAACATAGTACTGGAGATCCTGGCCTCAGCAATCAGACAACAAAAAGAAATAAAAAACATCCAAATTTGCAAAGAAGAAGTCAAACTTTCACTCTTCACAGATGACATGACACTCTGTAGAAAAGCCAACGGACTCCATCAAAAAATTGCTAAATTTATACAGGAATTTAGCAAAGTTGTAGGATGCAAAATCAATGAACAGAAGTCTGTTGCATTTCTATACACTAACAATGAGGCAGAAGAAATCAAAAAGTCAATCCCATTTACAATTGCACCAAAAACAGTAAGATATCTATGAATAAACCTAACCAAAGAGGTAAAAGATCTGTACTCTCAAAACTATAGAATACTTATGAATGAAACTGAGGAAGACACAAAGAAATGGAAAAATATTCCATGTTCATGGATTGGAAGAATAAATATTGTTAAAATGTCTATGCTACCCAAAGGAAACTACACATCTAAAGCAATCCTTATCAAAATACCATCAACATTTTTCACAGAGCTGGAACAAACAATCCTAAAATTTGTATGGAACCAGAAAAGACCCCAAATAGCCAAAGGAATGTTGAAAAAAGAAAACCAAAGTTGGAGGCATCACAATTCTGAACTTCAAGCTGTATTACAAAGCTGTAATCATCAAGACAGTCTGGTACTGGCACAAAAACAGACACATAGATCAATGGAACAGAATAGAAAACCCAGAAATGGACCCTCAACTCTTTGGTCAACTACTCTTTAACAAAGCAAGAAAGAATATCCAATGGAAAAAAGACAGTCTCTTCAACAAATGGTGTTGGGAAAATTGGACAGTCACATGCAGAAGAATGAAACTGGACCACTTCCTTACACCACACACAAAAATAGACTCAAAATGGATGAAAGACCTAAATGTGAGACAAGAATCTATCAAAATCCTAGAGGAGAACACAGGCAGCAACATCTTTAATCTCAGCCATGGCAACTTCTTGCTAGACACATCTCCAAATGCAAGAGAAACAAAGGCAAAAATGAACTATTGAGACTTCATCAAGATAAAAAGCTTTTGCATAGCAAAGGGAACAGTCAACAAAACTAAAAGGCAACCTACAGAATAAGAGAAGGTATTTACAATGTCTTATCAGATAAGTGGTAGTATCCAAAATCTATAAAGAACTTATCAAACTCAACAACAAAAAAACAACAAATCCAGTCAAGAAATGGGCAGAAGACATGAACAGATATTTCTACAAGGAAGACATACAAATGGCCAACAGACACATGAAAAAATGCTCAATATCACTCAGCATCACAGAAATACAAATTCAAACCACAATGAGATACCACCTCACACTGGTCAGAACAGCTAAAATTAACTCAGGAAACAACAGATGTTGGCCAGGATGCAGTGAAAGGGGAACCCTTTTATACTGTTGGTGGGAATGCAAGCTGGTGCAGCCACTCTGGAAAACAGTGTGGCGGTTCCTCAAAAAGTTGAAAATAGAGCTACCCTATAACCCAGCAATTGCACTACTGGGTATTTACCCCAAGATACAAATGTAGTGATCCAAATGGGCACGTGCACCTCAATGTTTATAGCAGCAATGTCCACAATAGCCAAACTATGGAAAGAGCCAAGATGTCCATCAACAGATGAATGGATAAAGAAGATGTGGTACACACACACACACACACACACACACACACACACACACTGGAATATTATGCAGCCATCAAAAAATGAAATCTTGCCATTTGCAACAATGTGGATGAAACTCGAGGTATTATGCTAAATGAAATAAGTCAATCAGAGAAAGACAAGTATCATATGATCTCACTGATATGAGGAATTTGAGAAACAAGACAGAGGATCATAGGGGAAGGGAGGGAAAAATGAAACAAGATGAAACCAGAGAGGGAGACAAACCATAAGAGACTCTTAATCTCAGGAAACAAACTGAGGGTTGGTGGAGTAGAGGGGGATGGGAGGGATGGGGTGGCTGGGTGATGGACACTGGGGAGGGTAGGGTACTATGGTGAATGCTCTGAATTGTGTAAGACTGATGAATCACAGACCTGTACCCCTATAACAAAAAGAAGATGGTTTATTTTCTATATACTTCTACACACTGATTAGGTTGAGCTTTTACTTTTCTGTGGTCAAATATATATTTTTTCAAATTCATATATTCTCCCCTGAGCCTCCTTCCATTACCCTCCAAACACTGGTTGTGAACTATATCATTTTAATTAGAATGCTCTTTGGCTACATTTAAAACATGATTTTTATTTATAAATATTAAGCTGATGGCTCCAACTTGTACAGACCATCTCTGAAGAATGTTACAAATGTGTGAACTTTATAACTATCCCAGCTGCAACTTTTGTTTCCTCATTTATATCTATCCCTAATTCAGCTTTGTGCTGAAAGTCTCTTCAGACAAAGAAAAGTTATCATTAGGCTTTATGTCAGTTGTTAAGGAGTCTATTCTTTAATTTCCTCCTCTTTTTGAATTTCCCAATTTTCCTTCTAGTTTTATTCCATTATGGTTAGAAAAGACACTTGATATGATTTCAATATTCTCGAATTAGGTAAGACTTGTTTTGTGACCTATCATATGATCTAATGCTGGAAAATGTTCTGTGTGACTTGAGAAGAAGGTGTATTCTGCTGCTATTGAATAGAATGTTCTGTATATGTCTGTAAGTTCTGTTTGGTCTTATAGTGTTATTCAAGAAGACTATTTCCTTATTGATTTTCCATCTGGATGATCTCTCCATTGTTGAAACTGTAGTATTGAAGTCCTTTACTATTATTGTACTGCTGTCTACGTCTCCCTTCTGTTCAGCTAGCATTTGCTTTATATATTTAGGTGCTCCAATGTTGGGTGCATATATATTTACTACTGTTATATATCCTCTTGATGAACTGACCCCTTCATCATTATATAGTGATCTTCTTTGTCTCTTGACTTCCTGATTTCAAATTATATTATGAAACTGTAATAGTCAAAACAGTATGAAACTGGCATAAAAATATATACATAGGCCAATGGAACAGACTAGAGAGCCCAGAAATAAACCTTCATATATATGGTCAATTAATATTTGACAAGGGCATCAAGAATATACAATGAGGAAAGGAACATATTCAATAAATGGTATTGGGACAACTGGATATCTACATGCAAAAGAATGAAATTGGATCCTTATGCTATACAAAAAATTTAACTCAAAATGGATTAAATGCAATACCTGAAACTGCAAAACCCTTAGAATAAAACAGAGAAAAATCTCCTTGACCTTGGCCTTAGCAATGATTTTTTGGATATGACATCCAAAAGCAAAAATAAGTAAGTGGACTACATTAACCTAAAAAGCTTCTGTGCAGCAAAGAAAATAATCAACAAAATGAAAAATCACCTTATGGAATGGCAGAAAATACATGCAAACCATATACTTGATAAAGTGTTCATATTTTGTTTTTCCAAAGAAGGCATACAAACAGCCAAGTATAAGAAAAGGTGCTCAACATCACTAATCATCAGAGAAATAAAAGTCAAAACCACAATGAGATATTATCTCACACCTATTACGATGACAAAAGAGAAGAGATAACAAGTGTTGGCAAAAACGTGGAGAAAAGAGAACCTTTGAACATTACTGGTGGGAATGTAAATTGGTACAGCCATTATGGAAAACAAGATGGAGATTCCTCAAAAAAATTAACATAGAACTACCATATGATCCAACAATCCTACCTCTGGATATATATCCAAAGGAAGTAAAATCAGTATCTCAAAAAGACATTTGTCCTCATATATCCATTGCAACATTATTCACAGTAGCCAAGATATAGAAACAACCTGAGTATCTGTTAAGAACCGAATGGATAAAGAAAATGTGTGTGCACACACATACACACATATACATACATACAATGAAATGTTATCCAGCTTTAAGAAAGAAGGAAATCCAGCTATTTATGACAACCTAGATGAACCTAGAGGACATTATATTAAGTAAAATAAGCCTGACATGTGAAGACAAATACTGTATGATCTCACTTATATGTGGAATCTAAAAAAGTCAAATTCATAGAACCATAGAGTAGAATGGTAGTGGTTAGGGGGTGAAAAATGGGGAGATGTTGACCAAAGGATACAAACTTTCAGTTATAAAATGAAAGCTTCTGGGGTTCTAATGTACAGCATGTTGACTATAGTTAATAATATTGTGTTGTATACGTGAAATTTGCTAAGAGAGTAGATCTTAAGTGTTCTCACCAACCAAAAAAAAAAAAATAGTAATTATGTGAGGTGATGGATGTGTTAATTGTGGTAATCACTTCACAATGCATATATATTAAACCATCAGGTTGTACACTGCAAACAAAATAAAACAAAGAGGTGTTAGTCTTTCCTTCCTTCCTTCCTTTCTTTTTTTCTTTCTTTCTTTTTCTGTAATCTGTGGATCTCACCCCAAGGAATTTTTTGCACCGAGGTAAAGTTTACATAAATTCCAGCCTATGCATTTTGAGAAATAGGATATCAGAAACTTGATCAGCTCTGCTTGGTCTTCACATCAGAAAAGTAAACACTAGCTGTTGTTGAGAGATAAAGCCTGAAATCCCAGGGGCTTAACACGTTGGTTTCATTATGTAAAACCAATCCACAGCAGGGGGATGAGAGTGGGATATATGTTTGTATTTGTCAGCTTGGGCTACCATAACAAACACCACAGATTGGGTGGCATAAACAACAGAAATTTATTTGCTCGAAGTTCTGGAGGCTGGAAGTCCACAATCAAAGTGCCCACAGGTTGGTTTCTGGTGTGGCCTCTCTCTTTGTTTTGTAAAAGGTGGACTTCTTGCTGAATCCTCACATGGCCTTTTCTCTGTGCGTGCTCAAAGACAGAGAGAGCAAGCAAGCCTCTGGTGTCTTTCCTCTTCTTATAAGGACACCTATCAACTTCATTTAATCTTAATTATCTCCTGGAAGGCCCTATTTCCAAATATAGTCACATTGGACAAAATATGTCAAAATATGAATTTTCAGGAAAGGACACAATTTGGTCCACAACAATGGTGTACACAGTCTTTCAGAGACCTAGGCTGAAAGAAGATCCACCATCTAGGCTGAAAGAAGATCCACCACCCTTCTACCAGGTCTCCCTGAGTGTCAACATTCAGCAGCAATGAGGGAAGAGAAAGAGTACTGTGCACAGGAGGGTGAGGGACCAAGGACATTCATCACTTCTGTAGAGGTCCCACTGGTGATGCAGTCATATGTCACCTAACTGCAAGGGAGATTGAGAAATATTGTCTAGAGTGTGCCCAGTGTAAAAGAAATGGGTTTGATGAATATCTCTCCAATCTGTACTGTAGCCCTTGATGTTCCCAGATATGGGTAAAAAAAAAAAAAAAAAAGTGTACCTTTTCTTCGCTCTTCTCTAGCTCATGTTAATTTCAAATTCTTCCCACAATTTCTCCATGTGCTTTCACCTATGGAGCTATGTAACTCAAGAAGTGTATGGATAGGGGAGCCTGGGTGGCTCAGTCAGTTAAGCATCTGCCTTTGGCTCAGGCCATGATCCCAGGGTCCTGGGATGGAGCCCTGTGTCAGGGCCACTGCTCAGCAGAGAACCTGCTTCTCCCTCTCCCTCTGCCTGCCACTCCCCCTGCTTGTGGGCTCACTCTCTCTCTCTCTCTGTCAAATAAATAAATAAAATCTTAAAAAAGAAAGTGTATGGACACTGTGTTTATATAAGGAAGAGGAAGAAAAAAAGAAACGAAGAAGGAGTGTGAGGCCACATTCAGCTTAGATTTTAAATCTAGAGAATGAGGGAAGAGCCAATGTGTGTCCATTTGACAATGTCCATGCAGTGAAAGGTGAAGAGCTTCAACCACTTTAAATCTGAGAAGTCTTGCAGCCCTCACCTTGCACATGCAGAGTCATCAGACTTGTGTACAGTATCTCTGTGTATACAAGAAAAGAGAAGTCCTGGGTGTGTTTCATGTTTTCTGTCATGGTAAGAATGCATGGCAAGAGGGGCGCCTGGTGGCTCAGTCAGTTAAGCGTCTGCCCTCGGCTCAGGTCATGATCCCAGGGTCCTGGGATCGAGCCTGCATTGGGCTTCCCTGCTCAGTGGGGAGTCTGCTTCTCCCTCTCCCTCTGCCCCTCCCCACTGCTAGTGCTCTCTCTCTTTGTCTCTAGCTTGCTCTCTCTCAAATAAATAAAATCTTGAAAAAAAAAAAAAAAGAATGGATAGCAAGAGAGCTGGGATAATACCCTAGAAAAAGAGGCAGTGCAAAGCAGTTATCTTCCTTTCACGCTCGCTACTATCTTTCCAAGAAATCCCACGTAAACCTTAGGCACACTTCAAAACCATGTTTTAGACAGGTTTATCTCCCAAGCACCAAGCCCCATGCCACTCTCCCATGCCACTGGGGTTCTCTCGGGCACCTCCCAGGGCCACTTTGATGAGGGGAGAATCTTGGTCTCCCAGACAAGAAAGCAGGCTAGTCTAGTGCAGGGGCAGGGTGGGCTGGGTGTGCCATTCATTCCTTGGCGAGAAATTCCTCAGAACACACTCCTCCCTCCTCCAGTTAATTCTCCTAGTAGAATTAAACTCAGTATTTTTTCTCCATTCTTCTCTAAAGGGTACAAATGAAGACCCATTCTTTTGTTGAGCTATCTGGGTTTAATTGACTAAAAATTACTCTTTCTTTAAATTTCTTGAGAACAGTAAAATTCCATTGCCATTCTTTTTTTTTTTTTTTTTCCAATACACTCCTCTTTATTGTACCTTCAAAGTAAGCCTTTTTCATAACCCTGAAGTGCTTTTGTCTTTAGGTTGTCAGTAAAAACAAGTTGGCCTCATTGACTCAGTCCATTGAGATATGAATGCACTGAAATGTGTCCAATGGGCCATTGCCAAAGCTGCTGTTTTTCAATTTATGTCTGAGCCAGAAAAGTCCAAGGAGAATTCTACTTGTGTAGGTTGCATAAGAGCTGGCAAACAAAGCCGAACTGGATAAGAGCTTAAAGAAAATAAGAGAAACATAGTATGCGATCGAGGCCACAGATACTGTAGTATGGGGAGCAAGACCATGACAAGATGAAAAGAGGCTACAAATTTATTAAGTGACTCAGTCCTTCCTGAGAACTCTCTGCCATATCTCCTCTGCACAGGTGCAGATTTTGCCTTTAGTTTTACAAAGATTAGAGCAAGAAAGAAGCTGCTTTGAAAATGGGGGGCGGGGGTGGGACAAGTTTCAATGCACCGGCGTGTAGTATAATCAATTGTACCCTGTTATGTAAATGCATCCTCTTATTCTCACCTCATGCCACGCATACAGTAGCAGCTCAATAAATGTCTACTTCATTGAATTGCTAAGCTCTGTTCTCTTAGTAAACCAACGCCACATGCTGCTTGCTACCTCTTGAGTAATCAATATTTTTGTGGTTTCTTCATTTCTCCAACAAAGAGCTCCAATAAAACAGCTCAGCCTTTAACGCATCTGTGGGAGCACTGCCTGCACATCTCCTGGTTGTGCTACAGTAACCTTCAGACCTACTAGAAGGCAACTCTTCTTCCTTTATCTCTCCCTACAGGTCCCAATAAGAGTCCCCTGAAGACAAAAGGAACGTGGAATCCCCACCATTTATTACATTTACTTTCCTTCAAGTACAAAGCATCAGATGTTTCTACATTCAGAAAAAAAAAAAGAAAGAAAGAAAATCATGAGTCATCATGAGAAGACCATAGATTTTGGATTCAGACCAATCCATAATCTAATCCCCCTGCACTTCTGGCTGTGAAACCAGGGGGAAGTGGCATGGTCTTCCCTGGTCTGTTCTATCATCTGCACTATAGTCACGGCTACTTACAGGGATGATCCAGGAATTCAGTGAGAAAACACATGTACAGTGGGGTTGAAAAGGTACTCAGAGTCAAACACAGGTGAAGAAATGTAGCTTCTTGGTATTCTGTAGCTGGTCTACTCTTTCTCAGTTCACATTCTAGTTGATAGTGGAGGCAATCATGTGATCTTTATCTGACCCAGGAACTGAAAGTCATTTAGGTAATGCTGTCTGTTATAGATGCTACTCAGACTTTTAGATTCCCTCCCCTTTCCCTGCTCTTCCCTTGGAAATCACCAGTTATATGAGGGGCTTTGCTTGTCCTTTGGTAGAGGGGAGGGAAGACTCAGATCATGCAGGGTCCCCTCCACTCTCTATGGCTTGCTGTGGACAGACTGGTCTACCTCCCCCAGTATTGGCAGTTGCTGAGCTGGGGCTAGTTCTCCCTATTCTTTTTGAAATCAAGCATCAACACCCACCACAGGAGTCCGCTGCTCCAGGCATTCACATGTGCTCCCCAATTCCATTCTCACCTTCTCCTGTTTGCTTTGACCCCAAGCCTTTGAAAAGTTGCCCCGCTCCTTTCTCAACACTTCCTCCTCCCCCCGCTAGTGCACACGGAGACTTCTGGATCCCTGTCATACAAAGCGCAGACAAAGAGGAGCCAGGCCTATATCTCAGGCTCGTGCATCTGAGCCTATCCTGCAGGATAACTTCAGTGCCATGTTGGATCTGACTTCCACTGACGTACAAGCCATTTTAGGGGCCTGCAACCTCCCTCACAGTCTGTCCTGGAAAATAAGCTATTCCCTTGATATTTATATGCTGCCTCACACTCATTTCTGTATTCCTAAAAGACTTCTGCAATTTGATGTATGATTCTTAGGTGGAGAAGTAGAAATAAGAACACTTTTGCTCTACTGCTATCTTTTTTTGTTTTTTTCCCTATGATCCCTCAGGGCAAGAAGGAATAAGCTTTTTCCTTCTTCTTCTTCTTCTTTTCTTTTTTTTTTTTCTTTCCTTCCTGTCTGAAAGGAACTTGTCCTATATCATTTGCTCCTTGTTCCTAACTTCCTTTAACACTCCAGGGTCATGGTTCAGTCTGAATGGTGGGAGGGGGTGCAAGAAATCAGTCCACCCATTAGAGAACCTAAGTAAGAAAGGATCTCCAAAGACTTATAATTGTTACAGATGACAAACACTTGGGCCAAAGCCTGGACTCTTCTATGTATTCACAAGAGGTAAATACCCTATAATATATGGTCATTTCTATGCATAATTCAAGTATTATGCTTTGAATTAGTGAATGCCAAACATTTTTTAAGACAAACACCAGCCTCGACATGCCCACTCCACCATCTCTAGGCAGTATTTTGCCAAATCTATCTAGATTAAGGACATTTGTGAAGGCTTTTATGGTAGTTGCCCCACAAACCTAAGTAACTAATCCCAGTATTGACCAGCATTTGCTCTTAGGAAAGTTCTCCAAATTGCATTCCAGATACCTAGTGCAAAAGACAAAGGATGTGCTTCTCTCCCTTCCTGTTTATTTGTGGATAGTTTTCAGTGATTAGGAAAAGAACCAAACTGTAATGCAGCTTGTCAACTGCAACAACGTGGCTTTTCAACTTTCAACTGATCAAGACATGAAAAGGTAACAATTTGACTACTCTTTATATAAGTGCATATTTTCACAGCTTTGCTTCAAGACTTAAGCTCCTTCAGCTGAGTATTAATGTCTGCCCAGGCTATCACAGACTTTTTTTTTTTTTTGAAAAATTTTTTTAGTTTTATTTTATTTTTTTTTATTCTTATGTTAATCCCCATACATTACATCATTAGTTTTAGATGAAGTGTTCCATGATTCATTGTTTGTGCATAACACCCAGTGCTCCATGTAGAATGTGCCCTCCTCAATACCCACCACCAGGCTAACCCATCCTCCCACCCCCCTCCCCTCTAGAACCCTGTTTGTTTTTCAGAGTCCATCGTCTCTCATGGTTCGTCTACCCCTCCGATTTCCCCCGCTTCATTCTTCCCCTCCTGCTACCTTCTTCTTCTTCTTTTTTTTTTCTTAACATATATTGCATTATTTGTTTCAGAGGTACAGATCTGAGATTCAACAGTCTTGCACAATTCACAGCGCTTACCAGAGCACATATCCTCCCCAGTGTCTATCACCCAGTCACCCCATCCCTCCCACCCCACCCCCCACTCCAGCAACCCTCAGTTTGTTTCCTGCAATTAAGAATTCCTCATATCAGTGAGATCATATGATACATGTCTTTTTCTGTTTGACTTATTTCACTCAACATAATACCCTCCAGTTCCATCCATGTCGTTGCAAATGGCAAGATCTCATTCCTTTTGATGGCTGCATAATA
Source organism: Mirounga leonina (assembly GCF_011800145.1). Taxonomy (NCBI): domain Eukaryota; kingdom Metazoa; phylum Chordata; class Mammalia; order Carnivora; family Phocidae; genus Mirounga; species Mirounga leonina. Next base: position 89,600,639 of record NW_023270377.1, on the reverse strand, counting down.
TTCCATTGTATATATATACCACCTCTTCTTTATCCATTCATCTGTCGATGGACATCTTGGCTCTTTCCACAGTTTGGCTATTGTGGACATTGCTGCTATAAACATCGGGGTGCACGTACCTTTTCGGATCCCTACTTTTGTATCTTTGGGGTAAATACCCAGTAGTGCAATTGCTGGATCATATGGTAGCTCTATTTTCAACTTTTTGAGGAACCTCCATACAGTTTTCCAGAGTGGCTGCACCAGCTTGCATTCCCACCAACAGTGTAGCAGGGTTCCCCTTTCTCTGCATCCCCGCCAACATCTGTCGTTTCCAGACTTGTTAATTTTAGCCATTCTGACTGGTGTGAGTTGGTATCTCATTGAGGTTTTGATTTGGATTTCCCTGATGCCAAGCGATATTGAGCACTTTTTCATGTGTCTGTTGGCCATTTGGATGTCTTCTTTGGAAAAATATCTGTCCATGTCTTCTGCCCATTTCTTGATTGGATTCTTTGTTCTTTGGGTGTTGAGTTTGATGAGTTCTTTATAGATTTTGGATACTAGCCCTTTATCTGATATGTCATTTGCAAATATCTTCTCCCATTCTGTCGGTTGTCTTTTGGTTTTGTTGACTGTTTCCTTTGCTTTGCAAAAGCTTTTTATCTTGATGAAGTCCCAATAGTTCATTTTTGCCCTTGCTTCCCTTGCCTTTGGCGATGTGTCTAGGAAGAAGTTGCTTCGGCTGAGGTCAAAGAGGTTGCTGCCTGTGTTCTCCTTTAGGATTTGGATGGACTCCTGTCTCACATTGAGGTCTTTCAACCATTTTGAGTCTATTTTTGTGTGTGGTGTAAGGAAATGGTCCAGTTTCATTCTTCTGCATGTGGCTATCCAATTTTCCCAACACCATTTGTTGAAGAGACTGTCTTTGTTTGATTGGACATTCTTTCCTGCTTTGTCAAAGATGAGTTGACCATAGAGTTGAGGGTCCATTTCTGGGCTCTCTATTCTGTTCCATTGATCTATATGTCTGTTTTTGTGCCAGTACCATGCTGTCTTGATGATGACAGCTTTGTAATAGAGCTGGAAGTCCGGAATTGTGATGCCGCCAGCTTTGCTTTTCTTTTTCAACATTCCTCTGGCTATGTGGGGTCTTTTCTGGTTCCATACAAATTTTAGGATTATTTGTTCCATTTCTTTGAAAAAAGTGGATGGTATTTTGACGGGGATTGCATTGAATGTGTAGATTGCTCTAGGTAGCATTGACATCTTCACAATATTTGTTCTTCCAATCCATGAGCATGGAACATTTTTCCATTTCTTTGTGTCTTCCTCAATTTCTTTCATGACTATTTTATAATTTTCTGAGTACAGATCCTTTGTCTCTTTGGTTAGATTTATTCCTAGGTATCTTATGGTTTTGGGTGCAATTGTAAATGGGATCGACTCCTTAATTTCTCTTTCTTCTGTCTTGTTGTTGGTGTATAGGAATGCCACTGACTTCTGTGCATTGATTTTATACCCTGCCACTTTACTGAATTCCTGTATGAGTTCTAGCAGTTTTGGGGTGGAGTCTTTGGGATTTTCCACATAAAGTATCATATCTGCAAAGAGTGAGAGTTTGACTTCTTCTTTGCCAATTTGGATGCCTTTGATTTCTTTTTGTTGTCTGATTGCTGTGGCTAGGACTTCCAATACTATGTTGAATAGCAGTGGTGATAGTGGACATCCCTGCCGCATTCCTGACCTTAGGGGGAAAGCTCTCAGTTTTTCCTCATTGAGAATGATATTCACTGTGGGTTTTTCATAGATGGCTTTTATGATATTGAGGTATGTACCCTCTATGCCTATACTCTGAATAGTTTTGATCAAGAAAGGATGCTGTACTTTGACAAAAGCTTTTTCTGCATCTATTGAGAGAATCATATGATTCTTGTTCTTTCTTTTGTTAATGTATTGTATCACATTGATTGATTTGCGGATGTTGAACCAACCTTGCAGCCCAGGAATAAATCCCACTTGGTCATGGTGAATAATCCTTTTAATGCACTGTTGGATCCTATTGGCTAGTATTTGGTGAGAATTTTTGCATCCATGTTCATCAGGGATATTGGTCTGTAATTCTCCTTTTTGATGGGGTCTTTGTCTGGTTTTGGGATCAAGGTAATGGTGGCCTCATAAAATGAGTTTGGAAGTTTTCCTTCCGTTTCTATTTTTTGGAACAGTTTCAGAAGAATAGGTATTAATTCTTCTTGAAATGTTTGGTAGAATTCCCCTGGGAAGCCATCTGGCCCTGGGCTTTTGTTTTTTGGGAGATTTTTGATGACTGCTTCAATTTCCTTAGTGGTTATAGGTCTGTTCAGGTTTTCTATTTCTTCCTGGTTCTGTTTTGGTAGTTGATACATCTCTAGGAATGCCTCCATTTCTTCCAGGTTATCTAATTTGCTGGCATAGAGTTGCTCATAATATGTTCTTATAATTGTTTGTATTTTTTTGGTGTTGGTTGTGATCTCTCCTCTTTCATTCATGATTTTGTTGATTTGGGTCATTTCTGTTCTCTTTTTGATAAGTCTGGCCAGGGGTTTATCAATCTTGTTAATTCTTTCAAAGAACCAGCTCCTAGTTTCGTTGATCTGTTCTACTGTTCTTTTAGTTTCTATTTCATTGATTTCTGCTCTGATCTTTATTATTTCTCTTCTCCTGCTGGGTTTAGGCTTTATTTGCTGTTCTTTCTCCAGCTCCTTTAGGTGTAGGGTTAGGTTGTGTACTTGAGACCTTTCTTGTTTCTTGAGAAAGGCTTGTATTGCTATATACTTTCCTCTTAGGACTGCCTTTGCTGCATCCCAAAGATTTTGAATAGTTGTGTTTTCATTTTCATTGGTTTCCATGTATTTTTTTAATTCTTCTTTAATTTCCTGGTTGACCCATTCATTCTTCAGTAGGATGCTCTTTAGCCTCCATGTATTTGAGTTCTTTCCCACTTTCCTCTTGTGATTGAGTTCTAGTTTCAAAGCATTGTGGTCTGAAAATAGGCAGGGAATGATCCCAATCTTTTGGTACCAGTTGAGACCTGATTTATGACCTAGGATGTGATCTATTCTGGAGAATGTTCCATGGGCACTAGAGAAGAATGTGTATTCCGTTGCTTTGGGGTGGAATGTTCTGAATATGTCTGTGAAGTCCATTTGGTCCAGTGTGTCATTTAAAGTCTTTATTTCCTTGTTGATCTTTTGCTTAGATGATCTGTCCATTTCAGTGAGGGGTGTGTTAAAGTCCCCCACTATTATTGTATTGTTGTCGATGTGTTTCTTTGCTTTTGTTATTAATTGCCTTATATAATTGGCTGCTCCCATGTTAGGGGCATAGATATTTACAATTGTTAGATCTTCTTGTTGGATAGACCCTTTAAGTAGGATATAGTGTCCTTCCTCATCTCTTATTACAGTCTTTGGCTTAAAATCTAATTTGTCTGATATAAGGATTGCCACCCCAGCTTTCTTTTGGTGTCCATTAGCATGGTAAATGGTTTTCCACCCCCTCACTTTCAATCTGGGGGTGTCTTTGGTTCTAAAATGAGTCTCTTGCAGACAGCATATCGATGGGTCTTGTTTTTTAATCCAGTCTGATAGCCTGTGTCTTTTGATTGGGGCATTTAGCCCATTTACATTCAGGGTAACTATTGAAAGATAGGAATTTAGTGCCATTGTATTGCCTGTAAGGTGACTGTTACTGTATATTGTCTATGTTCCTTTCTGGTCTATGTTGCTTTTAGGCTCTCTCTTTGCTTAGAGGACCCCTTTCAAGATTTCCTGTAGGGCTGGTTTTGTGTTTGCAAATTCCTTTAGTTTTTGTTTGTCCTGGAAGCTTTTTATCTCTCCTTCAATTTTCAATGACAGCCTAGCTGGATAGAGTATTCTTGGCTGCATATTTTTCTCATTTAGTGCTCTGAATATATCCTGCCAGTCCTTTCTGGCCTGCCAGGTCTCTGTGGATAGGTCTGTTGCCAATCTAATGTTTCTACCCTTGTAGGTTACATATCTCTTCTCCCGAGCTGCTTTCAGGATTTTCTCTTTGTCTATGAGACTCATAAGTTTTACTATTAGATGTCGGGGTGTTGACCTATTTTTATTGATTTTGAGAGGGGTTCTCTGTGCTTCCTGGATTTTCATGCCTGTTTCCTTCCCCAAATTAGGGAAGTTCTCTGCTATAATTTGCTCCATTATACCTTCTGGCCCTCTCTCTCTTTCTTCTTCTTCTGGGATCCCAATTATTCTAATGTTGTTTCGTCTTATGGTATCGCTTATCTCTCAAATTCTGCCCTCGTGATCCAGTAGTTGTTTATCTCTCTTTTTCTCAGCTTCTTTATTTTCCATCATTTCATCTTCTATATTACTGATTCTCTCTTCTGCCTCATTTATTCTAGCAGTTAGCGCCCCCATTTTTTATTGCACCTCATTAATAGCCTTTTTGATTTCTACTTGGTTGGATTTTAGTTCTTTTACTTCTCCAGAAAGGGTTTCTCTAATAACTTCCATATTTTTTTTCAAGCCCAGCTAGTATCTTTAAAGTGATGATTCTGAACTCTAGATCTGACATCGTACTAATGTCCGTATTGAGTAGGTCCCTGGCAGTCAGTACTACCTCTTGTTCTTTTTGTTGAGGTGATTTTTTCCATCTTGTCATTTTGTGCAGAGGAGAATAGATTAATGAGAGAACAAAATGCTAGCAGAGTAACAACGTCCCCAGAAAATATACTGTAAACAAATCATAAACGACCTGAAGCAGTGGGAAAAGAAAGGGAAAGAGAGAAAAAAGAAAAAGAAAAAAAAGAAAAAGATAAAGATAAAAACAAAAACAAACAAAACAAAACAACAACAACAACAAAAAAACAGAATGTGATCAAATATGATCAGGCTGGTATATAGATCAGTGCCACACACTTGATTTGGGGTGTATTTTGGTCTTTTAAAAGAAAGTGCCTCCCAAAATTTTAAAGAAAGAAAACTTATATATGTACTAAAATAAGGGTTGATATGATGAAGGGATGGAATATGACTGTAAAGATGGAAATTATAAAAAATTTTATAAAAGGAATTAATAAGAAGTTGTTTGAAAAAGAAGAGGATTTAAAAAAAGAAAAAAGAAAATAAAAGGGAGAGGATGTGATCAGGCAGGGGAATAGAAAACACCATATTCTGGAGATTTAGGGTATATTTTAATCTGTTAGAAGAAACTATCTCAAAATTTTAAAGAGAGAACAACTTATATATATAAGCCAATAATATGGGTAACTACTATGAAGGGATAGAATATGACTCTAAAAATGAAAAATAAAAATTTTTTTTTTTTTTTTAAAGGGATTGATAAGATGTTGGTTGAAAAAGGGAAAAAGAAAAATTCAAAAAGAAAAAAAAAGAAAAAAGACAGTTAAAAAAAAATTAACTTTGAAAGACTAAAGAATCATGGTAAAAAAGCCACGGATTCTATGTGCATTATTCCCCTAGCGCTGGAGTTCTGCCGTTCTCATTGATCGGTAAACTTGGTCTTGGCCGGCTGTTCTCGCTGATCTTCTGGGGAGGGGCCTGTTGCCGCGGTTTCCAAATGTCTTTGCTGGAGGTAGAACTGCCCCGCCCTTGCCCCCTCCCGGCTAAGTAAGCTGCTCGGGTTTGCTCTCCGGGGCTTTTGTTCCCTGCGAGCTTTGCGTACAGCTTTGGAGGCGGAGAGTGAAAATGGCGGCCTCCCAATCTCCGCCCCGGAGGAGCCGAGAACTCGGGGCCCCGCTCCTCAGTGAGCCCCCAGAGAAAAGCCGTCAGTCACTCCCATCTCCCCGGTCTCCGGCCACACTCCGTGCTCACCCGGCCTGCGACCGCGCGCCTCTATCTCTGGCACCCGACCCCGGGTGGAGTCTCCACACCCAGCAGATCCCTGCGGTGCACTCCCGCGCGGCTCCTCCCGGGGCAGGAAGGTGAGTCTCCCCGGATCTGCCGCTTGTTGGGTCCCTGCTGGAGGAGCAGGGGCCCGACTGTGCCGCGGATCACGGTTTATGGCGACCCGAGCTGAGAGCCCGCGCCTGGGCTCCGCCTCTGCAGCCGGCTTCCCTGCTCCGTTACCTGGGAGCTCTGCCACACTCAGGCACCCCTGGTCTTTCTGTGACCCCAAGGGTCCTGAGACCACACTGTCCCGGAGGGTTCCACCCCCCCCACTCCCCCCACCCCCCGCTTAGCCACCAGAGTGACGTCCCTCGGCAGAGCAGACTTTTAAAAGTTACGGTTTTGTGCTCCGCGGCTCTATCACTTGCCAGAAGCGGCCGACGGAGGCCCCTCCCCCGCCGTCTATCCTCCCGAATATCGCCTCGGATTCACTTCTCCGCACATCCTACCTTCCAGAAAGTGGTCGCTTTTCTGTTCAGAGAGTTGTTGCTATTCCTTTCTTCGATCTCCTGTTGGGTTTGTAGGTGTTCAGAATGGTTTGATCCCTGTCCAGCTGAATTCCTGAGAGGAGACGAAATCCAGGTCTCCTACTCCTCCGCCATCTTGCTCCGCCCCCCCATCACAGAGTCTTAATCAAGCAAATGCATAGAAATTATAAGGGGGCAGAGGCCCAAGGAATTCACCAGGTGTAATGAATTCTAAAGAAGCAGTGGTTATAGATTTCCCAGGCTGTGCTAATAATACATACAAGCTAGAGGACAATAGAATTAAGAATTCCTTTTTTTTTTTTTTTTTTTACCTCCTGTCTAATCTCCTCCCTTTTTAAAAGATACTCACTATTCAGTCTCAATTTAGGTGCCTCTTCTTTCCAGAGAATTTCTTGGTCCCCTTTTTCCGGACTCCATTAGTCTGCACGAAGTGACCCTCCTTCCCACTCCAACTGGTAAAGAGTATTACTATTGTTCTATCCACACTCTGCTTTAATGACCTGTTATATGTTTGTCTCCCCCAAAATGTCTATAGCCTTGCCTGGCCCATGCCTTATTCATCAAAATATCACCAGAATGATATAAAATGTCCAGTCCACAGTTATCTGTGAACAATTTGGTTTGGTTAAATAAAATGTACAAAATCACCAGTTTGAGCTATCCAGAGTACTTTAGAAACCACCAGGGCAGAAGGAGTTATTTATTTTTGCATTTTAAATATTATGCTTATGAACAGAGCACATAGTGAGTGAACCTTTAGTTAATTTACTACCTATCTTTGCCAAGCTGGGAACTAACATTTTTGGCTCATATTCCCGGTGAGCTGCTGTGCTTTCCATAATTCATTCCTCAGAGGACTTCACCAGGGGACTGGGGCAGGGAGGGCCTCCCTGGTAAACAGCAGATGCCCAGCAGGCCTAAGGCATGTCTGACACACAGATGATGGAGGGGATTGGAGGAAGGGGGCAGCAGCTCCTGGGATGACATATTTAAGAGCCCAAGGAGGTGTACTACTTTAAAATTACTGATCATAAGAAATAGTTCCTGCCGATGGTGTATGGTATGTGCCCTTCTGCCCACACTAATTCAGTGGGTAAGCACAGAGAAACAGAATTCTTCTTGTTGAAGCTCACAGAAATGTCAAGAGTGAAAATGATGCTGCAGTTAGAAATCCTTTTGCAACCTGAAGTTCTCGCTTGAAGATGAGACAGGAGGAAGGAGCTAAGAGTGAACAGACTGGGGCAGCAAGCGTGAATAATATGTGATTCAATATTTGCCTAAAGTAAGGGTGATGAAATAGTCCCTACTTTAGAGAAAGTCAAGTGTTCACTTTTCTGAGGTCATGGCCTTCCAAGAAGAGAGCCACTTTCTCCAAGAAGCTGAGGGCTTGACTTTCTTAATCTTGCAAAAAGGAAAAATAAAAGGCAGCTACAGATGTTTAAAGAAGTTTAAAGAAGGAGAGGGAAGTCTGAAGTCACCATATCACTGACGGCAGATGTGTTCATTACAATGAGGTACATGGGATTTACACCCTAAGGAAAGGCACTAACCCTATTCAAGGAGGATCCGTTTGGTTAATAATTATTGAATTTCCATTCTCTTTGGAATTTCAAACAGCAAAGTCTATTAATCATGCATTATGAGCAAGATAGTAAGGGAGTATGAGAAGCAAGAGACATTCTCTGTCCCAAATGACTTTAAGGGCTGGTTGTGAAGATTGCAGAAATACATAAAACTAACCAAACAATGGCATAAATGGCATAGAGTGGGCGATGGGTTAATACCGACATGGATTTCTGCTTAGTGATGAAGTTTGTGGCCTATGTACTAGATAGATATCACTGGATTTTAAGTACATAATATCATCAAAGCTATGCTCATCCCAGACAAATAGTGAGGCCTGAGCTTGGCAATGCCCCCTCCTTGGGCCTGCACACTGAGTCCCTGTGTTTGCAGTCCTCAGGAACTGCCGCCCTTTGGTCTCATGAGGCCTCCTTCAGGCCTGATCCCCCCTGCCCTGCCCTTCTCTGCCAGCCTGTGTAATTGTGAAAGTACATACTAATACACATGAGGGGGTTATGTGATGATTTTTGTATTTAGACAAGAGACGGATTGGCTCTTACACAGAAGCTACTGCACTTGGAGTCAGAAGTGCAAAGTGTGACCTGAGTCTGTCTTTTACAAGCATGTGCCCTTGGGTGACTCCCTGACATACACAGCCCAAATGTCCTCATCTTCCCAGAACAGGGATCCCAACTGCAGAGGAGGCCAAGGTGTGGGCCCACCAGGACATTGAGTCCATTTGGCATGAATGATGGTTTCTTTGACTGGACATACACATGTTCCTGGAAGTCCTTCATTGGTGAGTATAGGCAAAAGTAAGTAAAACATAGGTTATGGTCAATTTTTTAACTTCACTTGTGAGTGTCATGAAAACTTGCAAAATGCAGGTTACATATAACAGGAACGTACATATTTCTCCTTATAAGGTTATTATGAGAGTTAGCCACCAGCCACAGTATCCAATAGAGTCTAATTGCATTGCCCAAACATTTCTTGAATCTGCTATTTTGCATCTGAAATTATTTAGGAAAAAAAAAAGTTGATAGTAAAAATGGAAGGCTTAGGTTAGAGGCAAGTAATTGGGGGTTTGTATTCTTAACACCCAGATGGTGGTCACACATTCTACATTTCCTCTGGGGGCCGCCCCAGCTGCCAACTCTCAGTACACTGAGGCATTGACTCCATCCCACATATCTCCATGTCCTCACAACAGCTAATCAAGTGGCTTATTGCACTAGAAGTTCAATATAGATGTGCCAAATAAAAAACAAATAAAATTATAATTAGAAGTCCATAACAGCAAGAAGCAGCAATGCTAATGCAGGTGATCCTGTGTTTACTGAGGAATTGTTTAGGAGCCCACAGTCTGGAAATGCTATGCTCCTGGGGTACACCGTTAATTAATGAACAGCCAAGTGCTGAGTTCAGGAACAAGAGAAGACAATTATAGCGCTGCTGCTGGTGAGGCGGCCCTTATCATTGACATGTAAGCCCTGCGTAAAGCCTTGGAAATTTCCATTTTAATAAAAACAACCTTGGAGAATCATAGGAGACAAGAGAATCTGTTCTTTATCCCTGACAGTTTGGTTGTCTCCTAAAATGAGGTTTTGCCAGCCTGACACAAAATCCCCGGTGCAAGTTCTGTTTACATTCACAGAGCACCTCTTAGTGCTCTGTAAAAGAGAGCAGAGAGAGGTTGTGGATATTAAACTCCCACCAGGCCTCCTCTCATGCTGAGTATAATTAGATTTTAGTCTTAGGTCAGAGGGAAATGGGTAATTGGGGCAAATTGCTATGAAGCCAGGCACTTTCTCATATGACTTAGACTCTGAACTCAAATGAACTTGACCTCTCTTGCAGAGTCCTGCCTCTGCGGGGTCTCTCCTGTCACTCCTGGTGTCTCCCTCATTCCTAACAGCCCTCTGCCTTCAGCAGGCCTCTTTGGGATCTCTCAGTCGTTATTTATGTTATAGACTCTCTCACTCTTTTCCCTTTAGATCTCTGGCTAAGGATCCCTGTTTTCAGCAGTCAGCCATACTTTGCAACTCTAAGAGAAATGCCCTTACTTAATAATTATTTGTGGACTGGCAAGAACTGGACCCCAGCAGGATAGTTTGAATGGCTGATATCAAGGATTCAGAGAGATGGACTGGGTAATTGAAAGCATTTTTGTTTAAAAACTGTGCATGGAGAGTTTAATCAAGATAGCTATGATTCATCCATGTTCTGAAAACAGTCACATAAGTGTGTTGGAAACCCGAAGGGGGAAAAGAAGGCACAGCGTGCAACCTTCTTTGTCCATGTGATGATGTCAAAGATTCTTCAGAGGTTGGTGTCCTTGTCAATGCCTTTTTCCAGGGGCTAAGGGTGAATGTGAAGGAGGACAGCCAGTCCTGGGACTGAAAGCCAATAAGGAGTCAGGACTGGTCCACATGCAGTGAGTAGAGGTGACTGGGGGTTCTAGCAAAGCAGAGAACATATCCTGTGGGAAGGGTAGATTCCTGGGAATCAGGGATTAGGGACAAGGACAGCAAGACCTAAGTAAATGTCCTAAACTAAAACAACCAAGCAACAGAATAATAATAAATTTACTGTGGTCTTTTTGTAGTTTTCTATTACTGTTGTAACACATTACTACAAACTTAGTGGCTTAAAACAACATGGATTCATTATCTTATAGTTCCAGAAGCCAGAAATACAAAATGCATCTTGCTGAGATAAAATCAAGGTGTTGCCAGGGTTGCCTCCCTTCCTGGAGAGTCTAGGGTATAATCCATGTTCTTGCCTTTTCCACCTTCTAGAAGCTGCCGACATTCTTTGACTCATGGCCCCCTGCAATCAAATCTTTCCCATGATGTCATTTCTCTGGTTCTACTTCTTCTGCTTCCTTCTTCCACTGTTTTTACATATTCTGGATATCCTCTCTTGCCTTATTTCCAGAACACTCCCTAGCAGTCAGGAGCTATACCCCTTGGCAATGGCGAAATCCTCTCTAGAGAAATGGAAGAGCCCTAGAAACTATGTCTACATATTGTCAGTAAAGGGAGCCTCGATGAAAAAGCCAAACTTTTGGTCACCCTCTGTGATAAAACTCTCTTGTTGGCAAACTCTACCTCTGCACCCTGAGTGAGACCCTAAGATACTCCATAGAAGCTCAGAATCCATGGGTATGACAAGCATGCAGATGTTTATATAAACTCTATCTTCATTCCCTAACCCTCAGAGAACCTGGTGTCTAGGTCCATCACACTCTTATTCAGCTTCTCCCAGAATTATCCTCCTGGGATGTGAGAAAGAAGCATTATGTATTCTAGCAGCTGTCAACCAAAAGGATATCTGGAATACAGAATTGAAAGACAAAGTGTCTGATCTGAAGAAGGCCGAAGTATGGTGATAATCATTTGCGTTTAAACAAATATGAGACACATTGTTTTGATAGGAGTATAATGAGGAGTTTGTGAGAACATAGTAAGATGAACACAGAATGCAATTAGTGGTGGCATGGAGGAGAGAAATGTTGCCTTTCTTGGGGAGAATTTTAGAAGGCTTTCCAGCATGAACAAGGAGTTTCTGAAAGAAATGTAGATAGCATGGTGGAATTTCCAAGTAGCGTGAGGCATTAAGAAAGGTATCAGGAGGGCGCCTGGGTGGCTCAGATGGTTAAGCGTCTGCCTTCGGCTCAGGTCATGATCCCAGGGTCCTGGGATCGAATCCCGCATCGGGCTCTCTGCTCCTTGGGAGCCTGCTTCTCCCTCTGCCTCTCTTTCTGTCTCTCATGAATAAATAAATAAAATCTTTAAAAAAAAAAGAGAGGTATCAGGAAATCTTAAAATGGTCTGCTGCTCTTGGGAAATGCAAAAGAAGTTATGAGTGACGTACTGTTGGCCCTGAGAAGAAATATTTACTTGCTCTCAGAATCAAGATCCGCAGCAGATATGCGCCCATACCATGATGTTGCTTCAGAATATAATTGTTTACTTACTCTTTGAAATATTTCGAGCTACCCATTTTTATAGTCTTTCTCAGTGTGGCTCTGTCTGCCCACCTATCACTTCCTCTTTCCTTAACTATTGTGGTTCCTAGGTCTTCCATTATTCAGTAATTCAGGAGAGCTACAAGGCTGACTCAACCAAAAGGAAAGAGAAAGGAGTAATTTAAACATAATGTGATGGGAACTGCAGTTTCAATCTGTATCTACTGCTATCAGAAGTCTTGCTGGATTTCAGCTTTGACTGTGAGTTTCGTAAGAAATCATTGAAGTATAGATATTTATAGCTAGACGATCTTTACCTAGACACGTTACAATATTGCATGAGGTTACATAGCCCTTAACCCCTCTGCTCCAAAAACTTAGATCTCTAGTATACCCGGTCAGTGTTCTTTCTGATCTGCTTCAGCCCTGCTTTGGGCGGCCGCGTCGAGAATCAACAGGGTTTCTCCCTTCAGTGGAAACAGGGTCACAAGCCACCAGGTGGCAGTGGTTGTTAAAAGTGGATACAAGTCAAGCCTATTCTGTACTCATTGTTCCTCTTTTCATTCAAGCCGTATTTGAGGAACTTTTACATGTTCTAAAGGTTCATCTAAAACACCCAGGCAGAACTTTCTTTTCTCTCAATTTCCCAAGTTAGGAATTTTAAATTATATTTCATCCTTCTAATTCCTTAATTGCTATTATCCAATTAATCTTTACTTCTTGATAAAACACTGTTGTTATCATACATATCCTCTCAAATTCTCCCAATGGTTTCTTAGCTACTGAGCAGCATCTAAGCATTTCAGGCTAATAATCAGAATTCTAACAATCCATGCCCATTCACCTTTATATAACTGTGGAATCATACGGTATTTTGCTTAAAAGATGCTTAATAAAATTTGTTCTTTAACTGATATTTGTATATAATTATAAATACACAAATTTATACAAATGAAAATATAAGGGATATTGTCCTTCAACCATTTTTATTATGGTCGGATCTCTCTGCAAATAATATACCCAAAGCAGGCAAGTCTTTCAGAGCTTACAAGCTGCTGAAGTATAAAGATTATATAAGATTTCAGTATCACCTCAGAATTTAACCACACTCCTGTGGCAGAAGACTACACATCCCCCTGTAACAAGAAGTGGCTTTTTATTCCATCAGATAAACTAGTTTAGTTCATTCATATCCAGGAAACAAACTCACCAACTGATTTAAGATTTCATGCTGACAGTAATGGTAGTAAGAATTTCATCTTGCATGCATAGGAAGATTTATAAGTGCATAACATGATTTTACTTATTATATCACTTAAATTTATTATATTATTTGAGCCTTACAGGTATCACATGTGGTTGACAGAAAAGTATTAGTTGTTCTATTTTACAGAAAAAAAAGGAATTCAATTTTAGTGGAAATAACGTATTTGCCCATGGTGACAAGGACAAGAAGTGGCAGAAATAATGACTTACACTGGATTTCCAGACCCCTGGTTACAAATATGAACTGGACAAACTTGTAATATTGGAGAAGAAGCAGGCAGTCACTTTGGCTCACTTTACTACTAGAATCTTCTACCCAAGCCTGGAAGAATAGTTCTGTCTTGGTATCTAGGGAAAGTCCAGAAAAATTAATGGAATGTGATGGAGAATGAACTTCTCTGCCACACAAATGTAATTTCTTTTTTTTTTTTTTAAGATTTTATTTATTTATTTGAGAGAGAGAGAATGAAAGAGAGCACATGAGAGGGGGGAGGGTCAGAGGGAGAAGCAGACTCCCTGCCGAGCAGGGAGCCTGATGGGGGACTCGATCCAGGGACTCCAGGATCATGACCTGAGCTGAAGGCAGTCGCTTAACCAACTGAGCCACCCAGGCGCCCCCCAAATGTAATTTCTAAACTTTTTTTTTTTTTCCCAGAAACCCTTTTTCATAAGAAAATATTAAATCGAGCTGCTCTGGTTGACAGAGAACCCAGAAAACTGCAAGCTTGGCTCATTTTGTTTTCTCTGTGTAGCTCCTGAAGTACCTGCAGACCCAGAAGATTCCAAGAAACACAGTCAGGGGGGAGGAAAAAAAAGCATTTGCAGGACTCAGGGTCTTTCTTGACAAGCAACAGAAACTGGGTCTATTTGATCTAGGCAAAAAAAAAAAAAAAAAAAAAAAAAAAGACCTATCTTTACTTTAATCCTCTTGAGGACGTTGCTTCTCTCCCTGGGGCCCCTGGAGAAGTGCTGCTTGCCCAGGTGCTCGGCGGAACCAAGCCTGGGGTAATGCTCTGGGACTGAAGTGACGAGGGGGCCACTGCTGCCACGGAACCATTCGGCAGTGGACCTGATTCCGCTGCTGCCCCAAAAAGTCATCCTTGTTGTCACGGCCGCTGTCAGCAAAGAGGTCTCTGTGACTCTTGCATCCTGGGGTCTCCGGTTCCCATTCAAAGTCCAGGAGTGTGTCTGATGGAAGCCCTGGCGCCCTTGTTCTGGCTGCGAGCGAAGCTGGTGAACCTGAGGGAAGGTGCAGGCCCCGGGGCAACTCGCGGGCTGGGACATCCCTGAACACAGAGCCTGGGTTCACCTCCCTCGCGCCGAAACGAGTGACCTTTGGTTCATATTTGTTATTCTCAAACCTAGCCACCCAGACGAATCACCTGGAGAGCTTCGAGGATAAATTAAGGGACAAAATACCACAGAGACCAATTGGATCTGAATCCCTAGAGGTAGGGCCCAGGCATCCCTACGTTTCTATCAGTCTGTCCTGGGGATGCTAGGACACAGTGAACGTGGAAAACCACTGGCTGCGATGGTCTCTAAAGTAGTTCCGGCTCTGTTTTAAGGATTTCATTACAAACCCAGTGCTCTTTCCACAACGTTTTGCACATTTTACTTCTTAGGAAACTGAGTTCCTCACACCGAAATGGAGCAAACCCCGGGAATAATCATCCTAATTTTTGCCTCCCAGCCTGTCCCAGCTTCACAAGAGAAAATCTTTTCTCTGTTCTTAAGGCAGAAAGATGGTTTTATAATCTCCTATTGCTACTTACACCCCTGGTGGGCTGTCCATGTATCCAGAATTGTCTGACATGAGATGCACTTTTCCTACAGAGCCAAGTTAGGAATGAAAGGGAGAGAGAATAAAGTCTTTCTCTGGCTTACGAAGGAAGGCAGCATAGCTTTTCTGGAACATAGTTATGGGCATTCCATAGCAGTCCAGTCCATCTATTAATTTAACTTCCATTATGTGCCAGGAACTGTGAGAGGCACTGGGGATCCAATCATGGCTCAAACACACACTTCCTTGCCCCCTTGGCATTTCAGCCTAATGAGGGAGATTTTTTCACAAATGCATTGAAGGAAAAGATCTAAGTTATATCAGAGAATAATAGGCTGGAGGAGGCCAGGAAGGGGACTAGATTATGGGGGTTAAGGACCACCCTTCTGATGAAATGACTCTGGTGCCACTTGATGAGTTGGTATGGCTACATCAGATCTAGAAGCTAGCCACCAACAATATTCCCCGTCTTTCCTTAAGTCAAAGGCAATTTCTTTTTCTCTACTTTAAAAGAGGAGATCAGGGGCACATGGGTGGCTCAGTTGTTAAGTGTCTGCCTTCGGCTCAGGTCATGATCCCAGGGTCCTGCCTTCGAGCTCCGCATCAGGCTCCCTGCTCCTGGGGAGTCTGCTTCTCCCTCTCCCATTCCCCCGCTTGTGTTCCCTCTCTCGTGTCTCTGTCAAATAAATAAATAAAATCTTTAAAAAAAAGAGGAGATCAGACAACCAGATGGGCATTTGCTCAACTGGTTTGCTATTTATACTTTGAAACATATTGAGAAATACTGAATCCACTATGGAAAGCAAAACATACAACATTTGGCAAAACCAGTCTCTTGAGGAAATTTCTCAGGAAGTGCTGGGGTCCATCGTTCTTGAACTGTGTCTGTTTAATAGGACTAGATTTATGCTTTCCTAGTTAGCACTCTCAAACCATTTGTGGAACAAGGCACAGAATAAATAGATATTAATCTCTAGTTATCTGCCTCTTGCCTCATTAAAGAAAATGTGTCTTACATGTTCATCCTCGAATTGGTCAAATTTCTCTCCTTCAGCACATGGGAGATGAGATCTCGGGCACTATTTCCCGAGTTTAGATTTTCAATTTGATGCTGCCTGTTCTGGAGGTGGTCTTTGACTTAAAGAACATTGTCCCATCTGAGCTACCTATTTCTGTGGCTTTTCTAGATCAAACTGAAAGAGTAAGAGTGAGCCCATCAACCCAGAGCTGCAACGCCATCCCTAAAAGACAAGCTTGAAGTGGAGATCACTGATTCACTTCCCACCCACGCCCTGTGGGCAGCCAACCTCAAGGACCTCAAGGATTTCACTGGGTGTAACACGGCTGTCAGGAGCTCTGGACCTATAGCAATTTCACGCAGGCTACATGTGGTTGGTTATATACTGATGCCAGTTCTTAGAACAAGGAATCCTAGCTCAAGTACAAGCTTTTTCGTGTACTAGGCTTGTGACCATGGGCAATTCACTGTTCTGGGCCACAGTTTTCTCATCTGTAAAATGGGGGCAATGGCCCCTACCTACATTAGCAAGGTGATGGAATATTAAAGGAACTAGTTTAAGATTATCATAAACCATGATGCACTTTACAAATAGAAGGTAGGATTATGACATCCTTCTATTTATTTCCTCTCTATTCCCCACCTTTTTTTTTTCTTCAAGACATCCCTGTCAGACCAACCTGCCAAGACCTCCTGCCCCTGGCAACTTTCTGGGACTCTTTTCCATCAGCACATTTTCTCCACTATCAGATTGCTCTTACCCAGGTCTGAATTCTTTTCATCATCATTTGTTCAAGGCTTGGTTCTCAAAGGTTTTTATGTTTTGATTTGTTTTGCAAAAGAAGAACAATCAGGGATTCCAAGCAAACCCTGGGAAAGAGGACAAACTCAGGAGAGGTGGGAGGGAAGGGGGCTTTGAAATAGTAATTAGGGAGGAGGAAAAGTACCAGGTTAGATGTCAAATGTACTGGTGGACACATATAACATAAAATCAAACCGACACACTTTTTAAAAATGTCAAAGTTGATAATGTTTGCTTGTTTCTTTTTTTAATTTACATACAGTAAAGTTCCCTCTTTTTGCCATACAGTTCCAGGAATTTTGACACTCGCCACCACCACCACACTCTGAAGAGAGTCCATCAGTCCAAAAGGAGTCCCTCTCACTGCTCCTTTAGAGTCTCCTCCTCCCCTGACCCTTAACCCCTGCCAACCACTGACCTGTTCTCTGTCGCTACCAGAATTTTAAAATGGGAAATGAAAATTTCCAAATCAGTTGGTAAACATGGTTTCCTTCCTGTGTCAGCATTGCCCTTGCTCTGGCTTTTTGTTGTGTTGTAGCTCGTAGTAATAAAGATCAAAGAAGAGCTATTGTTTTCTAAGCATCCCTATCTTTGTTTTGGCAAATGCTCTCCTGTTTGCGTGCCAGAAGAAGGTCCTGGGGGTGGGGATATATTGTGTTTGCAAAAATGAACAAGATCGCATAGAAAGGCCATTTTCAGCACAGAATTGCAACCCTGGTATAGAATTAGAATTGCTTCTCAAGGAGAAACAGCCTTTATTAAAGTAAGTACAAATTCTTTCAGGAGAATCCCAGGTTTGATATAACTTTTAATTAAGTTTCTCAAAAGCTGGAGCTCATTTATTCTTCCCTCTGTCTGCCATCTAGCAGCAGTGCACAAGGTCCTGAATTCACTGAGACCTTGCTTTGAATTCTAATTCCAATTTGAGTTTTTATACATAATTTTGGTTCATTCCATGAGTTTTCTAAAATTATTTGTTTGAATATCATCAATATCTACCTCTTCCTCTCCCTCCACTCTCTCTATGGAAATCTCTCTGGATATGGCTATTAAGGAGTTTGAGCTATCTCGTCTCAATAGTGGATTTCAGTTAGTATTTTAGAATCAAATTAAACAAAATGAATTCCTTAAACAAATTAAATTCCAATATGCATTCATTTCTTATCCTGACTGGAGATAAAAAGGTGATAAAATGAACCTTCCAAAAATGATTCTAACAGCAATATTAGGAAAAAGAGGTGAGCTTTTTACTGTGTATCTGAGTAGTGAAAGGCCAAATACTGTGAAGTTTTTTTTGTTTTTTTTCATTTTATTTATTTATTTGACAGAGAGATAGAGAGAGAGCACAAGTAGGCAGAGCGGCAGGCAGAGGGAGAGGGAGAAGAAGACTCCCCACGGAGCAGGAAGCCTGACGTGGGGCTCGATCCCAGGACCCTGGGATCATGACCTGAGCCGAAGGCAGACGCTTAACTGACTGAGCCACCCAGGCGCCCCCAAATACTGTGAAGTTTTAACGAACTTTGAAATTCCAACCAGAGTTTCCTTTGGCATCCAAACTAAAAGCAGGCTATATAATACAGAACAGGCATTTGTGGGAGACAAAAATCATTCTGCTTTCTTTTTTTTTTCTGGTGTTATGATATTCCAGAGGCAAGAGAGCCCACATGCGTATTCAGAATTCCCAAAAGCAAATTTTCAAAAGTTAACAAGTTAATTCCACATACCTTCACCTTCCTTGACCCAATGTGCATTTTGTTTCTGCTAGAACTGAACCAATGGAAATTTTTATTTGGCCTAGCCAAGTAGAGAGGTTTCGTGTGCACTTTGTATGCATTTATGCCTTCTTCTTTAACCGTGTGTTTATTGGCTGCAAATGTCACTTGACTGCATGAAATGCATTCACAATTGATAACTCTGAAATGTAACAGCAGTTGTGTTTATGGGAGGCCATCTTCTGGCTACTTAAACTGGCTGACACCCCATATATAATTTCTGATTATAGAACATTGTGGGAAAGGAGCTAGCTCTTTAGGTCCTATAGGTATCTGCAATTACTCTTAGAGGCCTATACAGGAAATAATAAAAACAAACATTGATATACATGCTTTTGTTTTTAGTTAGCCATATTGATAAAGAGATCTTAATTATTTTGTACTGCCTGAAATCATATGGCTAATTAGTATGATCTCCTTATGTTTTCCGAATAGTGCACTATAATGGTATAATGTATGCTTAATAATGGAAAATAGCTTTGAATTTAGGGAAGGAAGTGTACCAAAGAGTCAGAGAATGAGGTAGACAGAGTGCAGAATCTGAGAGGTGGTATCCTGCTTCCAACCAGAAATACTAACCACATCTCTAAATAATGGGTTTAAACTCCTCAAATAGTCTTAGAATTTTAGAACTGGAAGTGAGATGATGGAATCTAGTTCTTCACATTTGAAGAAACGGAACCCACCACTGATTTAAGTACTTGCTCCAAGTCACACACGGAGCTAGTGAGTAGAGTTGCAAGAAGAACGAGGGGTCACTCACTACTTAGTAACTTCTTCTGACTGTCTGAGCAGAGAAGGACCTTCTGGCCCTGCTCATGGCCAGGTCTCTCAGAGGAGAGTCCCAGGGGCCCCTGATGATTCTTCCTCATGAGTTTAATGAACCCTGTTGGATTCCCAAGAGATAATTTCCAAGCAAATACCCTCTTCATAAACAAAGCCAATCTTTCCAATGACCTGTGGGAGTTAATGATCATAGTCAATCATTCCAGCTCTTTAAGATTTCATGAATACCAGCCTTCCTTTGACCCCGTAGCTGTCATTTTAACTATAATATCATATAATATGTAACATATAATAATATCATAATGCAGTGAAAGTACCTTTATTTTCACTATTTTACTGTGATTACCTGGCATTCATTGAGCATTCAATATGTTCTAGGTATTTTGCTTTATGCTTTTTTTAATTTAACTCTCACAACAAATTAAGATAGTAAGCACTTGTGCTGGTCATTGATGTCAGATCCATTTCTGGTCCTTCTCCTGTTCTGTTCAGTATTACAGGGGGCTGAATCCTGCAAGTTACATCACTCATGCTTTTTGCCAACTAGTTTTCACTCAGCTTTAGTAAAGGGGGGAACTGGCAAAGATGAGAGGGTAGGAAGAGGGAAGATGCTGGGTATTTCTGTCCATTTCCTTTGGTTTCAGGCAGCATGTCTAAGTGTAGCTATGTCCCCTCTATTGTTTTAGTTCTTACTAGGTAGGCCAGGCTTCAGAGCTTTGGTAAAATATGTCCTCCCTTTATCCTGTCAGCCCTATAGGTGGTGGGAGCTTCCTGATGGGTTGCCTCACCATCTTTGTTTGCCCTTTCGGCCCTTTCAAGACCTTTCCAATTGGTTGCCAGTATTAAAAATTCCCTCTGAACTACCTGATATGGATTCTGCCATTTGGACTGAAACCTGGCTAATAGAGCATTATTGTCCTCATCCTATAAATGAAGAAACTCAAGGTTAGAGAAATCTGTCTCACATCAGAGACATTACTATGGACTAGATACTGTGCTAAACATTTTATACACCTTATTTCATTTAATCCTCACAAAACTATTGTAAGGGGGATATTATTCCTATTTCACAGATTGAAAAATGAGGCTCAAGGAACATAAATAACCTGCCCAATGTCATACTATAACTGGTAATAATGCTATATGTCTTGTTTTTAATGGCATAGTTGTTTCATTTGCTCTTTATTAGCATAGAGTTTATAGGATTTTGTTTTGGGACGCCTGGGTCTGCCTTCAGCTCAGGTCATGAGGATTGAGTCCCGCATCGGGCTCTTTGCTCAGCATGGAGCCTGCTTCTTCTTCTGCCCCTCCCCCACTTTGTGCACACGTGCTCTCTTTCTATCTCCCTCTCTCTGACAAACAAATAAAATCTTTAATAAGAAAGTATACACTTTCTATGGCCCACAGTATTTGAAAAAAAAAAAAAACACTCAAAGTCATTAATCAGAGGAAAATGAAAATTAAAACTACAAAGAAATACTGCCATATGCCGCCAGAAGGCATAAAACAAAAGTGACTGGCAATACCAAGAACTGGTAAGAATGTGGAACAACTAATATCTTTATACTGTGCTGGTGAGTATGGACATTTGCAAAGCTTTTTTGCAATATCTTCTAAAGCTAAATATTTGTTTATTCTATGACATAATTTCACTCATGGTAACAAAAATGAGTGCATCAAAAGACATGTATAAGAGTGTTTCCACCAGGTTTAGTTAAAATAGTCCCAAACAGGAATAGCCCAAATGTCCATTAAGAGAAAAACCAATTAAACAGTTATACATTAGGGGCGCCTGGGGAGCTCAGTCAGTTGAGCATCTGACTCTTGGTTTTGGTTCATGTCATGATCTCACGGGTCATGAGATGGAGCCCCAAGTGGGGCTCCATGCTCAGTGGGGAATCTGCTTGAGAGTCTCTCCCTCTGCCTCTCCCCTCATTCCATGCACACACGCATGTGCATTCATTCTCTCTCTCTCTAAAATAAATAAATAGATCTTTTAAAAAAATTATGCATTGTAATAATATCCAGCAATAAAAAAAGAATTAACTGCTGATGCCCCTTCCCTCCAAAAAAGTTATGGGCAGATTTCAAAAATGTTATGAAGAGAAAAGATCCAGACACAAAAGAATACATTCTGCATGGCCCTTATATATGAAGTTTCATAACAGGAAAAACTAATCCATGGGGATAAAAATCAGAATGATGGTTATATGAATTGGGGAGACGGTATTATTGATTGCAGATATGAGTTAGTCTTCTAGGATGTTTACATATATAAAACTTCCTCAAGCTAGTACACTTGAGATATGTATACTTTATTATATGTAAATTATGCTTTGATTTTTTTTTTTAAGTAATATTTAGGACCCATGGACATGTGTATCTTTTTAGTCTCTGGATCATGCACAAGCAAGGCTTCCCAGATGAGAGAATATTCTAACCCAGCATATACTTGAACACATGTGTCTGTACCAAATGCCAGAGTAGTCTGCTTACCATTACCACTCCCTTTATAAAAAAATTCTCTTACATGAATCCTTTACCTTCACAGATCCCTAATTCAACATTAGATCTCCCCTTAGAGTCAGTGAGACAGTAACTGAGATGATCTGTATTATGGATTCAGGCAAAGCTTGTTTGATGAATTGTATTCTTTTATGTTTGTTTTTGTTCTTATAACTGCGCAGTTCCAATAATATATCAGGTTCCAAATATTTACCAACTTCTATCTTTGGAAGAAGATCTAGACCTTTCCAGATGAATTTTTAAATATTTGGATTATCAAATAGGAATCCTCTATTTCTTCTTTGTCTTGTCTCATTACTTGTTCTTCCCATAAACATTTCTTATAAGTTGTAATCTCTAGAATATCATTGGTTGCTCTTCTACAATTCTTAACATTGTCTACTCACCCCTCCTTTTACCTCTCAACTAATTAGTCCCCAAATATTTCTTCTGCATTATTTCATTTGGTTTGTCTCCTCTTTGCTGGGTATTTTGGACCTTTTTAAATGTTTTTCTGTTCTAAGTTAATTAAAACAAAATTATTATAAATTTTAATTTATTTATTTATCAGAGAGAGAGAGCACAAGCAGGGGTTGCCACAGAGAGGGAGAAGCTGGCTCCCTGCTGAGCAAGGAGCCCGATGCAGGACTCAGTCCCAGGATCCTGGGATCATGATCTGAGCTGAAGGCAGATGCTTAACTGACTGAGCCACCCAGGTGTCCCAAAACAAAATCATTATAAACTCCGTGCTAATAAAGTGCAATTGAAACAACTATACCATTAAAAACAAGACATATAGCATTATTACCAGTTGTGTGAGCTTAAGCAACTTACTTTGACAAAATGTGCCAGGAATATTTCATGTACAGCCAAGGGGCTGCTTATGCAGAGACTATCTTCAGGTTATCATTTATGATTTATTGATAATCTTTGAATACAGTGGCTCTGCCAGTTATGAATACATCAATTTTTAGTTTCACAAACCCCTAGTAATTTATCTTTTTTAAAAGATGAAGACTTATTAGAACTTCAAGAAACCTTAACGATCATCTAGTCTACCTTCTTTCCCCATATTTATATGTGGTAGGGATGGTAGGGGGTGTAGCATGTTACATTAGGTAAATGTTACATCATTTACCCAATGTCATTTACTTACTAAGAGGCTAAGCTGTATAGCACTGAAGTGTCTCCTTTCTTGGCTTATTTCTACACTTACGAGAAACTTAGCCAAATGTCCTGTTAAAAGTTAAGATTCTAGTATCTATCATATTTGCCTGACATTACCACTCTAATTGAGCTCTAATTTTTTTATGTACCATAATTTCAAACTTCCCTTCAAGACCACAGTTGGGTCAAACTGCCTGCTAAATTTCAAATAAACCAGCACATCAAATGAGCCAATCAGTTTGTACAAAATACCTTCCTCCTCCTTGTCTGTCATGAGAAAATAAAATGGGACTCTTCTAAATATTTGATTAAGATAACAATATTGCCATTATTATCTATATACATGTTACGCGAGGGGACATAAGACTAAGGATAAGAAGCCAGGCCAATAAGAACAGTGTTCAAAAGACTACAGACCAGAGTGAATAGAGATAGCTGAAGAATGTTATGTACAATAAAATGGGTACTTAGTGATGTGGAAAACAAAGGCAAAAGAAAAAAAAATTAAATTTACTTTTTGCAGCCCGTTGCAAGTATTTGAGAAGGCAGAATGACCTTCCTCAAGGAGCTTGGCAGGCTTGATGTTAATATTTTGCTAAATGAAAAAACCCAACTTCCAGGATCCTATAAAAATCCCTTTGAGGGGTGCTTGGGTGGCTGGCTGGCTCAGCTGGTTAAGCATTTGACTCTTGATATCAGCTCAGGTCTTGATCTCAGGGTTGTGAGTTCAAGCCCTGGCTGGGCTCCACACTGGACGTGGAGCCTACTTAACAAAAACAAAACAAAACAAAACAAGTTAAAAAAAAACCCTTTGGAAACTTCCTTCATCTCTACCCCCCCAAGATATATGTTTGCAATCATCCCCCAAGCATATGGCCCACTGATATACATATGAAGGGTCTCATGACTATAAGGTTTTACTAGGCAGTAGTAAATGACCTTATTCTAACAACAGCTACCCCCTCAAGGTCCTGGAAGCCTTGCTTGCAAATTCCTTAGAGACTATGCTGTCCCTAACCCCCTTCCAACTTGAAAGTATATAATCAGCCATTCCTCATGACCCCAGAGTGGGTTCTGTCCCTGTGCTTTAATAAAATCACCCTTTTGTACTAAAAATATCTCAAGAATCCTTTCTTGACTCTTTGCTCCCAAATCCCAACATTTTCACATCATTTTGGCATCAAAACATCTGGCTTGAGTCTTCTCATCTAGACTCCGTGTCTCGGTGCAAACTTGGTGAATACTTTCTCTCCTCCCCCTTTACTTTCATTCCAGGGGCTTTTCAAGGAGTACTGTCTTACTGGAACACTTTCATGTTGATTGCTCAGCCTGCAATCAGCTGGCCCATGTCTACTCTACAGGGAGGAGAAAGCCTGCCTCTCCTAGCTGGAAGTTAATCCCCTGGTCGGAATGGTAGTAAGACCCAGAAACTTGATGCCCTCTCTTTATTCCTGTCCTTATACAAAGTTGTCTGTCTTGGACATGGGACAGGCTCCTAAGTCACCAGGACAGCTGCCAATCTTAAGACTCCTGTGTATGGGTTCCTCCTCATTGGTCTAATGTGATCCCCTCCACATCTCTGGTCTAGCTGTTTCTGACCACAAGACCTCCACTCAGAGACAGCCAAAACCAATTCCCAGCTGAATAAAAACCCAACCGGGAACTGTTTCCTAGGGAAGTTGGCTGTAAAGACTACATGTGTTAGAATGTCACTTAGACCATGATGGATTTCTATCTTTACTATTTTCCATCATTGTCCCCTACTAACTACTTAAATTACAAAATTGGGCAATTTCCCCTTGTAAAACTTTTCTAATATTTCCCACGGGTTAAAAATGGCAGGTTCTTCCCAGCACAGCCTTCACAGCACCACAAGGCAAGGCAAAGGCACAGCAAGGCAAGGCCTTCTTCAGTTCCCAAAGACTCTCCCTTGGAATGCCTTTTAATCCACTGGAAACAATTCAGATTGCAAAATTTAAGAAGGACTGAGCTTCTGTAACACTGCTTGGCCTCAGTATGATCTATTAGTTAGATCTCTTCTGGAGGAAATAGGGCAAATGGACACAGATACCCTAGGTCTAGGCCTTCATGGCTCTAAATCAGAACCTAGACCTCAGGGCCTCTTGTGGAATGTGTTTGGTCTCTAACCAGGCCAGTAAACTCCCTCCTGATATATTGGATGATAATTGTCCAACTAGGCCTCCTCCTGATAGAACTCATGTTGCTGGAGGAAACAGGCCATCCTTAATGAAGGGGATGCTAACTGTCTTTCACTGTTCCTCCTCCTAATAAATGTGGCGGTTTCTTCCTCATTCATTTCGTGGGTTAATGGCTATGATAATCAGAGACAACTGTGGTTGTCCCCTCGGGATGGGGACTTTAAGGAATATTCCCAAGCAGCTGCCAAAACTCCTTTTGTTTCAGAGAAGTTCCCTGTCTTAGACTGTATATTTCCACTTAGTTGGAAAAAAGCATGGTGTCTACTCATCTGTCTGAGCTAACTAGCTTTAGAACAAGGAGTCCTGTTTCTCTGTCTTCTGGCAGCACTTTACCTCTTCTGCCTTCTTCTTCTCCTGTTTCTACACCACTTTGGGTGTGACCTGTATAACTGGTTCCTATGCCAGCCTGAGTGCCTCTCGCGCCACCGGCACCTCTTCCTTCTAACCTTGCTATAAAGGAGCAAAGAGCACCCCCTTGGACTTACACTGCCCACTTCAGATTTCCCCAAAGGTGCCCCAGGTAAAAATTAACAATGGGGAACAAATTGATTGACTTTTAAGTGGACCCAGGTGAAACATAATTCAATATTTAAACTAATTTAAGTTTGTTGGTTTAATTAACACAGACATGTCTTTGGAGTTATCACCATTAAATATGAAACTTTTATTCTACCAAGGTGTACTAAAGGTCAAATAAGCTCATGTTGTCTTTGTTGCAATTTGTTAGCAAAAAGATGACTTAAAATGATGGTTAATTTTCTCTGTCTCAAATTTTTCATGAGTAATGGTTAAGAAGCTTTCAAAGTCTTTAGTAACCAGAAGCTTTAAAGTTTTTCTTGGATGATAAATTGGTATTGAATTCATTGGACATCCTCATAGGTCTTTTCCAAATAGGATGAAGTACTAAAGCATAGATTACTGAGTGAAGTTTTGTGCTTTTGACTTCTTATTGCAAAGAAACTAAGGATAATTGGGCCTGTTGGAAAACATGCTGTATGCTTAATTGATTCATAAATTTGCCATCTAAAGAATTCTGGTGTAATAGTACACAGTTGGTTACCACTTAGTTTTCACTGGAGACTAAGGTTTCTAAGAGTTAAGACTGATGGAAATAAGGGAAGCAACCCTGCATGTAGGAAAGTAGGAGATATATGAGAAAGATGTAAGGAACAGGAATACAGTTTTGTTGAAGGTAAAAGTAATTTTGTCCTAAAATGAGACTGGTTGTTTGGAGAGAGATGGCTTGGGACAAAATCTGAATGCAAAAGAAAGTTGTAGAAGGTTGTGAAGGGAAATCTTTGGAAAGATATTTTATGTGTGGCTAGGATGGACAAGGTTAAAATGAATGGATTTTCAAAATACACTGACATAAAACTGGAATTCTGCTTTCTCTCTGTTAAAAAGACAAAGTTTTCTTGGATTTGGTCTGCTTCTGATAAGAAAATGGAAACAAAGTTTTCTCTTTTCTTTATCTGCCCAGAAAAACCAGTTTCTATGTTTTGTCTTTATCAGGTCTTTAGTAATCTGTAATCCTACTTACGCATGTGCTTTAAAACTTTCTAAGGTTATAACAAACTTCCCTGAGATTTAAATCATAAACAAAGTCTCTGACTAATAAGGCTTGTTTATTTGGTAAGTCACTTTCTGGTATAAGATCATCAGTCAATATTCTGGTTATTGAAGTGTTATGTGTCACAGAATAACCGAATTTCTTTGTCAGCTACATCATAATGAACTCTGTATCAGATCATTAACAGTGTCCATTTCTGAGTTTTTGTTATTTAGAACTGTTCTGATGCTTTTGCAAAATGTATTTCATCTTTAAGGAGATTCATAAAAAGGACTTTTAGGACAAATACAGGTACTTGGTATCTTTAAGATCCTAAAACTGAAATGGGTAAGAATTTTAGAACTAAAAAGCTACATTCAAACTGAATAAGAATTAGTAACATGGGACTAAATGAGCTGAAGAAGAGGATTATAGTGTTGTGACTCTTGTTTGAAACACTGCTGGTTCTCTATTGTTTGCTTTTCCAGATTAAGGAAATTTTCTCTTAAGATATCTATGACTTAGAGAAATGTGATAAAATATTCCTTGAACAAATTGAAGCATTTAATGTTTCTCTCTACCTGAACCCTCTGAAATTCAAAAAGTCCCAGGAAGTATTCTTTCTTTCATGGCAATCATAGTTGTTTGCCTAAGTTTAATAAGAATCTGTTCTCCTTACAGCAGGACACCATTGGAAACATTGGTTATTTTACCAAGGCTTTGACTGGAATGTCATATTTGAGAGAGACATGCATAGACTCAGATATGACCAGACAGCTTTAAGGAACTGAGGTTGACTTTATGAAACATGGAACCACAAATCCCCTTAGAAATGTTGGCTTGATACTTTGCTTACAGAGTTCCCGACAGCCTTACCTAATAAGTAAAGAATATCACTTCCTGGCAGGTGCAGGAACCTCAGGATACTTTGGGGACCTTGAGAAGATAAATTCACCCAAATCTATAGGTACTGCAGTCATGTTTCATGGCAAGTATTTAGCTTGGCTTCTGGCCTAGAGACACTACTAAAAGTTCAACCTAGATTCCTTATGAAGAGTTCCAGCAAAGCAAATTTTGAAAGATCTATACGGCCAATTACTATTCTTGCTGAGCTTATGTAACTAATTAGGCCAACTTTGTTAAAAATTGGACATATTTTACAAATGACTTAGTCTCAATTTGGCTATCCCTGGAAATAAGGGTGATTCTGGAGAGAAAAATTGTTTCAGTAATGCATCTTTGAGGATGTTAAATTCTAGTTCTGATTGACTTTGAGTGTTTGTTGTCCACCTAAGCTAGACAACTTGAGGTAAACTTCAGAGAAATTGCCGTAACAGCTCATATAGAGACAATTTTCATGCTTGTTATTCTGTGGGGATAATAACAGAGTCCCATGGGCATATGACTATTTGAACAACTGGAAAAATGGGATGGATTCCCCAATAATTGTATAACTCAGCTAGCACCTTGACCAATTCTGTGTGGCTGGAATGACAAAATCAATCCTTAAAAGCCAGAGTGTACCCCGTCCATAGGATTAACTATGGACTTGTGGAAATAATGGATGGCTCACTTTCCTTATGATTGTCTTGGATGTTACACTTGGGGATATCCATATACCCAGACAAGTCTTCTCCCACTTGCCTGTGAGTCCTTGTAATTAGGATATCGTTAAGGCTAAACATCAAATGAAGAGGGCTTCTTGGTGGTTTTATCCCTTAGCCATATTTGTCACAGGAGCTGCCTCTAATGATATAAAATTGCAGATAGAGGCTTTAGCCAAGCATACAGTGACCACCTTTAACTAAGCTAGACATGCAGTCACCCACAAATTCAAAATGTGGCCCCCCAAAACCAAATGGTCCTTGATACCCTGACTGCAGCTCAAGGAGGAACCTATGCTTTATTAAAACATAGTATTATGTATATACTCCAGATTACCACAAAAACGTGCCAGGGTTATATGAATATTCAAAGGTGGGTAGGTGCTTTAAATAATCCCTCTCTTTCCTTTAATGATTGGTTAAATTCCTGGACTGGAAGAGGATTTTTGTCAACTATCAAAGGACTCTGATTTGTGCTTCTTTTTCTTTTTATTATTCTAATCATGTTTTGCTGTTTTCTCCTGTGTCTCTCCACCTGATGCCCAGACTCTTTTACTGCCATATCTTTAAGCCAACAGATGATCCTTTGTACTGAGGGAGATTTTATATATGCAGTCTCCCTTGGTTTCAGCTGCCTCTGCCTTTTGTAACTCCTATACATATAAGTCCCCAACTGATCAATGTTGACTCATAGGTAGGGACATCTCTGTGCCCCTATTCAGCAGGAAGAAGTTATAGAAGATGAGACCTTCCACCCTCAGCAGCCTTGAAGATTTAAGGGTCAAAATTGTTCAGGGGGTAATGATGTGGAGAACAAAAGCAAAAGAAAAAAAAAAAACTTCCTCTGCAGTCCATTGACAAGTTTTTGAGACAGGCAGAGTGATCTTCCTCAAGGAACTTAGCTACTTTGATGTTAATACTTTGCTAAATGCAAAAGGCAACTTCAGCTTGACGTTAACCCAATCTCCAGGACCCTATAAAAAATCCCTTTCGAGACTTCCTTCATCTCTACCCTCGCCCCCAAGATACATGTTAGCAATCATCCCCCAAGCATACGGTCCACTAATATACATCTGAAGGGTCTCATGACTATAAGGTTTTACAAGACAGTAGTAAATGACCTTATCCTAACAACAGCTAGCCCCTCAAGGTCCTAGAAACCTTGCCTGCAAATTCCTTAGAGACTATGCTATCCCTAACCCCCTCCCAACTAGAGAATATATAATGGGCCACTCCTCACAACCTCAGGGCAGTTCTTTCTGTCCATGGGTCCTGTCCCTGTGCTTTAATAAAACCACCATCTTTTTGCACCAAAGATATCTCAGGAATTCTTTCTTGACCATTTGCTCCCAAACCCCAACATTTTCACATTGTTAGGATTTTGCTATTGTTTCTTTTTCTTTTGTTTGTTTGTTTTTTGGTATAGCACATACAAAGCAATAAGAATAAAGGGAAATAAACAAAAAGCAGAATCATACCTATAAATATAGAGAACTAACTGATGGCTGCCAGAAGGGAGGGGCGTGGAGGTTGAAAAAATGGGTGAAGGGGACTGGGAGATACAGGCTTCCAGGTATGGCAAGAATAGGTCACAGGAATAAAATGCACACCATAAGTAATATAGTCAATGATATTGTAATAGTGTTTCAGGATTTCTTTTCCTTTGGTGCCCACAGTTCTTGGTCAGGCCGCTTTGAAGAATGAAGAGGTAGACCAGACGAAGAGTGGTGGGCAGCAAAGCAAAGTTTATTGAGGGATAGTACAAAGCTCCTGAAGAGGGAGGGGGCCTGAGAGGGTTGCCATTAGGGTTTCCAAGTCTAGGGGTTTTTATGAGAATGTTGGAGGGCTGTTTTAATCTGATTAAGCCTCCCTGCACCTGTCACCCAATCAGGTTTTTGCCCACCACTCATCTACCTATCAGGTAGTTGTTCATGTGGTAAAGGGTGGAGGGCTCCTTCCATGATGATGTAGAATAACAGGATGAGGTATTTTTCCTTTTAAGGGTAGTTTCCTCTCAGGATGGGGGGCCCTTGTCTCTGTCTGCCTTTCTTGCGACTATCCTCCATTAATAGAGATATACCAGGACAGATGGCAGCTACACTCTGTGATGAACACAGCATAATGTATAAACTTGTCAGATCACTATGTTGTACACCTAAAACTAATGTAACATTGCATGTCAGCTAAACTCAAATAAAAAATTAAAAAATAAATAAATAAAAAAGAATAAACAAGGGAAATCCTTTGCTTTTTGACCTAGCGTGGATAGTACTATATTAATTCGTGGTAGGATGAATACAGAATTACTCTACTTTTTGTTTGTTCCAGAGTTCTCTAACATAGAAAATAAGCAAGTTGAAAAGGTACAAAGTGGTAAGAAGTAGTATATAATTTTTAAAAAAATGGTCCATGGAGTTAAACAACATGAACTTGAATCCAGATTCTTTTCTCATGAGTTATAGATTTTGTACAACTTATTTGTCCTGAGTCTTGCTTGATGATCTCAATCGTTCCATTCCCAAAGGATTAAGAGTATTATGAGATAATGTGTGAAAGGCACTTTGACAGTAACAGCGTAATTTATGATAGGTTAAAGGGGACAGAAGCCCCAAAGAGGTAAGAGAACATCTAAGAATTCTGATTAAGATAATCTTTCAAAGCCCAGAAGAATCGCATCCCAATGTATTGAAATAATTTATAAAAGCAATAATGATGTTATTGCCAGTAACCTTTGAGAAGTCATGGCAAATGATAGATTGCTAGACTAATGCCCCAATTTTCAAGAAAGAGGGGAAAAGAGGATTCTTAAAATTTAGTAATTCCAACCAGCCTGCTAGATATTTTAATCCCCAGGGACATTCCAGATTCATTATGGATTATGAAACAGATATTCTATTTGTAATTTTAAAAGGAAGTTGTGATTGCTGAAACCAGCATTTAGTCAAGTGCAAGTCATGCTGAAAGCAACAAGATTTTCCTTTTTTTGGAGGGGCTGAAAGACTAATCAGAGAAATGCCCAAATGCCATAGACATGGTGTATCTGCATTTCAACAGGGCCTGTGACAAAGGTTTCATGAAGCTTTAATATGTTAATGTGCATTATGACTATCAGAGGAATCTATTGAACTTGTTTTTTTGTAAAGCATCTATAACATCTGAAAGAACTTGGGTTGGGCAGAACACTAGGGAAATATTAGTTTAGTCTAACCTGGACAGTAACAATCTGTCTGGCTAGGCAACTTTTGGGATATTGTGTTTATTTCCAGACACCAATTTTTTAAAGAAACCCTGACAAACTAGTCTGTCTAAAGGAGGAAACTAGCATAGTGGATTATGTAAGGCTATATTGGAAATGGTATAACTAGTAACTGTTATGGACCAAGTATTTGTATACTCACCGAATCATATGTTGAAATCTTAACCCCCAGTGTTATGGTATTAGGAGGTGGGGGGCCTTTGGAGAGTGATTAGGTCATGAGCCCTTATGAACCAGAGCAGTGCTCTTATAAAAGAGATTCCAGAGAGCTTTCTTGTCCTTTCTGCCATGTGA
This sequence comes from Mirounga leonina, assembly GCF_011800145.1. NCBI lineage: Eukaryota > Metazoa > Chordata > Mammalia > Carnivora > Phocidae > Mirounga > Mirounga leonina. The sequence continues at coordinate 89,568,685 of NW_023270377.1, read as the reverse complement.
AGAGGCAGTAAGAAAATGTCTGTTTAAGAACCAGAAAATGGGCCTTCACCAGATTCTGAATCTGCCAGCACCTTGAGTTTGGACTTCCCAACCTGCAGAATTCGGAGAAATAAATGTCTGCTTTTTAAGCTACTTAGTGCATTTCTGTGATAGCAGTCCAAACAGACTAAGAACTATGAAAGAGATACATTTGGGAGTAGGGCTATCCTATGAGCCAGTTTCAAATTTTTCTTCTTTTTAAAAATTAATTAATTAAATTTTTAAAGATTTTATTTATTTATTTGGCAGAGAGAGAGAGAGCACAAGCAGGGAGAGCAGCAGGCAGAGGGAGAGGAAGAAGCAGGCTCCCCACTGAGCAGAAAGCCCAATGTGGGGCTCAGTCTCAGATCATGACCTGAGTCGAAGGCAGACGCTTAATTGACTGAGCCACCCAGGAGCTCTCAAATTTTTCAATAGGTGTTACATGGGGAGGAAATTAGAATCGTTCCATTTAGATTAAGCAGCCAGAGATGGGAGTACCATGTACAAGTTATAAGGAGGCAGATTTGGGCTGAACACAGAGTTCATGAGAACACTGGTTTGGGGATCTGACAGATTAGAATTAGATTCCCAGTCCTGCCCTTTCCTTGCTAGGCATCCTTGAGCAAAGGACCCAACCTCTTGGGGTGCCTAGGTGGCTCAGTTGTTAATCGTCTGCCTTTGGCTCAGGGTCCTCGGATCCAGCCCCACATCTGGCTTTCTGCTCAGCGGGGAGCCTGCTTCTCCCTCTCCCTCTGCCTGCCGCTCCCCCTGCTTGTGCTATCTGTCAAATAAATAAATAAAATCTTTAAAAAAAGAAAAAAAGGACCCAACCTCTTGGGATCTCAGTTTTCTCATCTGTCATATAGGAAAGCCCACAGAGCTACTGCAAAGTGAAAAATCCTACACTAAGTTAAAAAAGACCCACACAATTCTTGGCACATAATAAGAACTCAATAAGTGGAATTACAGTTTTTTAAATAACGGAATTGCCCAATCATGTAAAGGAGGAAGAATATCTGATGGTGGAGAGTATCTGAATAGTGAAAGTGATCAAGCACAATTTTATCTTTTAAAATAACTGAAAGCCTACTGTGCGCAGTTATGACTCAGTCCCTGTCCTTATTAGCTAGCAATCACATAGGGCCTAGCAGGGGAGAGAAGGCAAGTGCATTAACAAACCATAACACAAGGACAAATGCCATCAAAGCTGTAAGAGGCTCAGAAATTAAGAGCACAGTGCTAAGCCTGTTGAGGGAAATATGGAAGGCTTCATGGAAATGGTAGCATGTGAGGAGTGGGACCATTTTCGGTGGGTGGGGTAAGAGGAGAAGCAGGGCATTACTCACGGAGGGGCTACTGCATGGAGAAGCTGTAGGCAGGAAAGCACAGGGATATATCCAGAGAAGCAGTACAGTTTGAAGGGATGCACTAGCAAGTCTTAAAGGAAAATGAAACACAAGTCTGGATGATTTGGAGTATGGGAGTCAAAGAATGAGCCTCGGACTTAACTTAGGGTACAGTGGAGAGACGGTACACATTTGAGGGGGCAAGAGTGACTTTATCATTACTGTGCTTTAGAAAACTGAGTTTGGCAGTGGCAATACAATTGGCTAGGATCAGTGTGACTCCTGAGACAGGGAGGCCAGGGGCGCCTGGGTGGCTCAGTTCGTTAAGGGACTGCCTTTGGCTCAGGTCATGATCCCAGGGTCCTGGGATGGAGCCCCGCATCAGGCTTCCTGCTCTGCGGGAAGCCTGCTTCTCCCTCTCCCACTCCTCCTGCTTGTGTTCCCTCTCTCGCTGTGTCTCTCTCTGTCAAATAAATAAATAAAATCTTAAAAAAAAAAAAAAAGACAGGGAGGCCAGTATGAAAATAGTGCAGTAGGTGAAAAAAAAAGGAGAATCTCAAGTAGTATAGAAGGCATGAGAAGGGGGAAGAAATCGCAAAGGAGACATGAATGAAGAGCAGACTGTTGAGGAAGATTTGGCAAGGGGCCAGGTGATGGTCTCAGGTGAAGAGTGAGTTTTAGTTAACAGTAGATTTTAGTAGGAACTTTTGAAGGTAAGGTCAATGCCGTTTCTTCACGACCGAGTCTCACACAGTATACCCTTACTAAATATTTGTTAAAGTAGATGAATCCGTGAATGAATGATTTGGATTAGATTTAAAGGGAAGGGTGGGAGATGGTAATGAAGAACCAGAAGCTTGTGAGAGTCAGTTTGAGGAAGATGAGGCTGGTTGGAGAGACACGGGAGTTAGGTAGCATATGTCTGTCTGTCTGTCTGTATGTATGTATGTAGTCCTAGAAGCTAAGTTAGGGCCCGTGGGCCAAATCCAGCCCAGCACCTTGTTTCCGTGCAGCCCTTGAGCTAAGAATAACTGTTACATCTTTCAATGACTGGAGAAAATCCAAAGAAGAATATATTTCATGACATGTGAAAATGATATGAAACTTAATTTTCAGTGTCTGTAAATAAAATGGCAACTTTTTTTGTTGTTGTTTTCTTATTACAGAAGGGACTAGCCCGCCCCTTATAGGAGCAGTAAGCATCTGGTAAGCATGGATATGAAAGTTATCTGTAGAATTCTCATTACAACCCCATGAGATTTAATTCATTGTTCCCATTTTACTGATGAGCAAACAGAAGCTTATGTTTCAGCCAATGTCACACAGTTTCACACTATACCCACAGCAATCTGGTTTTCCAGATTTCCCATTTTCTCCTAGGGTAAAGGCACAGCTCTAAGAGTAGTGTGACCATGAAGTGCTTAGAAAAGAGTGTTTCGGAGCGTTGAATGCTTGGAGAACAGTTTTGGAACTGAATGGCTTAGGCAGACACAGTTCTAAGAGATGTATATGAACTAATTCATTAATTCTTATAACTCTTCCATGAGATGGATACTGTTATTAACATCCTATGCTGGAGGAGTGGTTTTCTTTCTTTCTTTCTTTCTTTTTTTTTTTTTAAAGATTTTATTAATTTGGAAGAGTGTGAGAGAGAGAGCACAATCAGAGAGGAGGAGAGGGGGGCCAAGGGAGTGGGAGAAGCAGACTCCGTGGCTGAGCAAGGAGCCCAATGTGGGACTAGATCCCCAGGACTCTGAGATCATGACCTGAGCAAAGACAGAGGCTTAACTGAGGGAGCCACCCAGGCGCCCTGGGAGTGGTCTTCTTTAACACCACTTCCCAGGTAAAAAGTCCAGCATGTAGATATTCTAACACTTTGGGTCTCTTACTGGTGACAACACTGGGCCACCAGAGGCTCGTCCAACCCTAAGTATCTAAGATTCTATGTTCAGAAGCACTTCGGGAATGATTCCTGCTGACTCGGCTGGCTTTTACCCTTTCTCCTGCATTTGTGCTCTGAGAGTCTTCTCTCATTTCCTTCATTGCCCCCCCAGGCAGGCTTCTCAGACCTTCTAGTTAACAGTTCCTCCCTGATAGTTTACGCTAAAGAGACTTCCTTTACAACACAACACAACCAATCAGCGTTTGAAGAGATGCAGTGAATGAGTGTAAATTCAAGTACTGAGAAGGGGCAAGGCAAGAAATTCTCCTGTAGAAAGCATGGAGGCAGGCAGAGGACAGTCTTCTGTCAAAGATTTCAGCAGGGGTAGCTTTCTGAAAGTGGTCTGTAGCCTTTTACGTGGGTGTTTATCCCTGTGTTTGTCGCCTTTGGCCCTTAAAGCAGCCGGGGTCCCACTTGGAATTTAAATTTACTGCTAGTTGCTGCTCGCGAAACAGGAAATGATTAGAATCCAGTCTGGTTTTTTGGCTTTCTCAACTTCAGGCGTTAAAAAAACAAGTTTTAGCAGTGGATTTGTTGCTTTGCTTTACCACCTCCCTTTCTTACAAAACAACAATGTAGGGGTTAAAGTAGAGCGCAAAGTCCTGTACAAATGACTGACGTAATGAGATTTGCACAGCCGCCTTCCGCGCCTGTTAAATTCAAAGCAGTTTTTTTTTTTTTTTTTTTTTTGCTGGGGAGGGAGGGTAGAAATTGGTGGCTGTGAGGAGAAAAAATAAGGAACGGGGAAGAAAAGGAGGGGGAAGTTAAAACTTCCTTCTCTGTCTTCCATCAGAAAACCAAACATGGCATCTTCCATGAGGAGCTTGTTTTCTGACCACAACAGATACGTTGAATCTTTTCGGAGGTTTCTCAACAGTTCCACGGAACACCAGTGCATGCAGGAATTCATGGACAAGAAGCTGCCAGGCATAATAGCAAGGTAACACAAAAGGACGTTTTTGTCAGAGAGACAAGCCTCGGGCTCCTTGTGTGCAATGATAGATGGGTCGAGCCCAGCCCTGTGGGCTGCGCGCGGGGATAAGAAGGAGCTACTGATAGCAGCTTTCACCGGGCCCTCCTCGGCCCTCCCCCCAGCACCCCCCGCCCTTTCTCCTGCGGTGCTTTAGTTAGATGCTCGCTTTCCACGTTCAAAGGCTCGGGTTTGTGCAGTACTCCCAGCTGCGCAGAGATAAGCGTTAACCATTTGAAGGCACACATCCATGTTCATTTGGGAAAAGATACTAAATCTCTGAGCTCAGATTTTTCAGCCCTCCTCCAGATTTTACATTTCAAAAAAGTCCCAAATGCAGAGTCTAGTATTCTTTTCATTAGAATAAAGTATAAATAATTACCAAATACTGTTTGCCCCTGAGGATTGAGGAGTGTGTGCTTCTCAGTTCTCCTAATACACATTTAAATTCACTTCCTTATCCATTCTTTTTTTTTTAATGTTTTATTTATTTATTCATGAGAGTCAGAGAGAGAGAGAGAGAGGGGCAGAGGCAGAGGGAGAAGCAGGCTCCCCACCTAGCAGGGAGCCCGATGCGGGACTCGATCCCAGGACCCTGGGATCATGACCTGAGCCGAAGGCAGAGCTTAACCATCTGAGCCACCGAGGCGCCCCTCCTTATCCATTCTTATAGTTATCACTCTAAAAAAAAACAAAACAAAAACAACAACAAAAAAAACCTGTCTTTTCCTTTCAACTTCATATTAGCAGTATGGTTCTTTAAAAAAAAAGGGGGGGGCATTTTCCCATTATCAGTGAAACTCACTAGTTCCTATCCTTCTTGCAGACTTCTTTTTTTGGTGATTAATGTGTTCAATTTGTGCTAGAGCTGATAAGCATTATGAGACTAAAAGATTCCACATGCTAAGGATAATCAAATCACCTATCTGGGGGTGGATTGCTGTAACATACTCTGCTTCAGGAAATAATGATAGAAAACTGGGAAGAAATGACTGACTGTGGGTCCAATTTGCAACAGCAAAGAAAACTGATATTTTATCTTTTGCTGGATTTCTCTATTGTAGGCCTGAAATTCTTTCACTGGGATAGTACCCCTGCCTGATGAAAGCAGGCATTGTTGGATGTGTATGGAATTCTATTTCCCTTTATATTTCTCATGGTTCAGTTTTTAATTTTTTTAAAATAGTTATATAATTTATTAATAATTTAAGTATTAGAACAATGATGCCAAAATCAAAGCAGACAGCAAATACAGATAACTTCTTATCTAGGAATTAATAATTTACTTCTGTGGGTCTTTTTGCTCATTTCTAAAATTAAAGGAAATGAGTTAATTTCTGAATTCTTTTGCAATACTAAAGGTCTGTGTTCAGGTTGTAGCTTATCCAGACCCTTGGTTTTCTTCAGTCATCAGTGGTCTGAAGAGGCACCAGGGATGGATTAAACATTATGAATGATGATGACCCCTATCTTCATGGGGTACACAATCTGTTTAGAAATACTGAATGTAGAATTTGTGAAAGACTGAAGAACTTTCAAAAACATAACTAAATTAGCATTGCAGTGGTAAAAAAACAAAACAAAACAAAAAAAACAAAAAAACCCAAACCTGGCTCCTAGCCCTACTCACTCCCATCTCTGACTCCTCCAACTCTTCAGAAGGAACCACTTTCAACATTCTGAAGTATTTTAGTTGTTTCTTATGAAATTTTCTTTCCTAATTCTAAATAACATGTTATTTTTACTGTATTAAAATAGCTAAATAAACATATACATTTCCTCCCCTATCATGTCAGTTTATTTATGTCAAAATTTTCGGTTCAATAATTTGAATGTTTATATTATTTGCCTATGTACATATCATACATAATTGAATGATATGTTATACTACAATCACATTTCCTTTCAGGTACTTTTTGTTTTTCCTAGAGTTAACTATTTTTTTGATTTTAGTTTCTTTTCTTAGTTTTCTATATACCTGTCACTACTTGGACCCCAAGCAGAAGTATTAATCTTCTCTCAATATAGTCCAACAAATCAAGTCATCTGTTAATTTTTCCTCATGGGAACATCTTTTCTGGAGCTCTCTGTTCATCTTTTCTAGTCTGTGGTGATTTGCTGGTGATCTGCCATACAGTTATTGATAAGAGAATTTATTTCACCTTCTAGAAATTTTCTTCCCCTCTCTGCAATATTGAATTCCGATTCTGGATCTCAGGTCATTCTTTTCTTGGTTTCTTTAGACTTTTCTTCTTCTTCTCCTTCTTATCCTTTAAGAGCTTCCCAAGAAAGAATGCATGAAAAGTAAACTTTTTTGAGATTTTGTATGTTTAAAAGTGCCTTCAATCTGTGGTCATCTTTATTAGATAGTAATTTCTATCCTGAAATGATATTATATTAGAAATTTAAAGGTACTTTTCCATTGTCTTTTAGCAACTAGAGTTTCCATTGAGAAATCCAATGTCCTTCAAATTGCTCATGTTTGGCTTGTGACCTTTTTTTGTTTTTGTTTTTCCTACTTAGAAGTTTTAAGGATGTTCTATAGTATTATGAAATTCTAAGAAGAGTTGTGGTGTGGGACTTTTTTACTTTTTTTTTTTTTTTAAGATTTTGTTTATTTGTCAGAGAGAGAGAGAACACAAGCAGGGGGAGTGGCAGGCAGAGAGAGAAGCAGGCTCCCTACTGAGCAGGGAGCCCAAGGTGGGATATGATCCCAGGACCCTGGGATCATGACCTGAGCTGAAGGCAGATGCTTAACCAACTGAGCCACCCAGGCATCCCTTTTTCACACATTTTTGTGGGTAGTCCCTGGGCCATTTCAATCAAGATTCAGATCTTTCATTTCAGGGAAATTTTGGTATTATTCTATCATCCCTTCTCTCTGATTTTCTTTCTGGAAGTTCTATTCATCAAACACCAGACCTCCTGAATTAATTCTCTAATTTTCTTATATATCCAATTTTTACCATTTTATCTTACAGCCCTTCTATTAATTTTTTACTATTATATTTTTAATTTTCAAAAGTGGTCTTTTTTATAGCCTGTTCATGTAATACCTTTTTTATCTATTATAAAAATTTCCTCTGCTCTCTGCATGTTTCTTCTGAGTACTCTTTTTCGGTTTCTTTTGGTCTCTCTTATGTTAGGGGAGCTCCCTAGCTACCTGATGTGATTTGATTGTCCATCCAATCAATAGTGAGACACTAAAACGGTGTTCAGATCCTCTTTGTGTGTGTAAGTGAAGTTTGTTCACTGGGTGTATGAGTGGGTGGCTCACTGTAGCAATTGGATGTGGATTCAGTTGTTTGTTGGGAGATTCTCAAATGTCAATATTGTAAGTTTATTCACCAAGATGGTTTGTTTCCTTGGAGAAACAATCCCCATCTGGAGGTGAGGTGTGGGATGGGGAGAGTTCCAGTATATTGCTGTAAATAATAAACTTTGTTGTTGTTGTTGTTATATGTTATGCATTTAGATCCTGGACTAGAAAATAGTAAGTTTTCAATAATTATTAATCATAATATATGAAGTGAGTTCATAATAGTGTCTAATTCATAGAAAAATTGTGAAGATTCCAAGAGTGAAATCACTTAGCTGTGGCTGGAATAATAACAATTGCTAATATATGTTGAGTACTTGTCATGTGCAGACACATTTCTAAGAGATTTACATGAATTAAATCATTTAATCCCCACAACTGTTCCTTAAACTAGATACTATTACTACAATTCTTTTTTTTTTTTTTTAAAGATTTTATTTATTTATTTGAGAGAGAGAATGAGATAGAGACAGCATGAGAGGAGGGAGGGTCAGAGGGAGAAGCAGACTCCCTGCCGAGCAGGGAGCCCGATGCGGGACTCGATCCCGGGACTCCAGGATCATGACCTGAGCCGAAGGCAGTCGCTTCACCAACTGAGCCACCCAGGCGCCCCTATTACTACAATTCTATACAGTAGGTGATATTATTATCCTATTTCATAGGTAATAAAGATGCAGAGAAATTAAATAACTTGCTTAAGGATAATGTACCAGTAGGATAGGACTTCAACCTTGGTGTTGTGCTCCATAGCTTCATTATGCTATCTACAGATATAAAGCAGTTTTAAGAATTAACCAAGAGCATAGATAGGGATGGTTGTATTAGGACTATGATTATGAGTGGGAAGATAATTAGAACAAAGGAAGGCAATTCATTCATAGGTGTCCTTGAATCTATCCTTTCCAGTTTCCTTAAGAACTTGTTTAAATCTGTTTTTGTTCTACTACTCTGTCCATTGAAGTTCTCATGAAGTTTTCCTGACCTTAGAGGAAAAGCTTTTAGCTTTTCACCAGAATATGATGCTAGCTGTGGGTTTTTCCTATATGGCCTTTGTTATGTTAAGGTATGTTCAAGGTATGTTCCCTTTAAGCCCACTCTGTTGAGAGTTTTTATCATGAATAGATGTTCAATTTTGTCCAATGCTTTTTTGCATCTAATGAGATGATATGATTTTTGTCCTTCATTTTGTTGATGTGGTATATCACATTGATTGATTAGCAGATACTGAATCATCCTTGTATCCCAGTATAAACCCTACTTGATTGTGGTGAATGATCCTTTTAATGTGTTGTTGAATTTGGTTTGCTAATATTTTGTTGAAAATTTATGTATCTATGTTGGATACTGGTCTGTAATTTTTAAAAAATTTTTTAGTATCTTTATCTCATTTGGTATTAGGGTAATGCTGGCCCCACAGAGTGAATTTGAAAGCATTACTTCCTCTTCCATTTTTTGGAATAGTTTGGGAAGAATAGATATTAATTATTCTTTAAATGTTTGGTAGAATTCTCTTGTGAATCCCTCTAGTCCTGCACTTTAGTTTGTTGGAAGTTTTTGATTACTGATTCAATTTTGTCAATAGTAATCTGCCTCTTCAGATTTTTCTATTTATTCCTGATTCAGTCTTAGAAGATTGTATTTTTCTAGGAATTTATCCATTTCTTCTTTTTCTCAGTGTATAATTTATTGGCATATAATTTTTCATAGTAGTTTCTTATAATCCTTTGTACTTCTGTGGTGTCAGTTGTAACTTCTCTTTCATTTCTGATTTATTTGAGTCCTCTCTCTGCTTTTCTTAATGAATCTGGCTAAAGGTTTATAAGTTAACTTTTCAAAGAACCAGCTCTTGGTTTCACTGATCTTTCCTATTGTTTTTTAAGTCGTTATTTCATTTATTTCCTTTTCGATCTTTATTATTTCCTTCCTACTAACTTTGAGCTTCATTTATCCTTTTTCCAGTCTTTTAGGTGTATGATTAGATTGTTTATGTGATATTTTTCTTGTTTCTTAGGTAGACCTGTATCACTATAAACTTCCCTTTTAGAAATGCATTTGCGGGGCGCCTGGGTGGCTCAGTTGGTTAAGCATCTGCCTTCAGCTCAGGTCATGATCTCAGGGTCCTGGGATCGAGCCCCACATCAGGCTCCCTGCTCAGCGGGAAACCTGCTTCTCCCTCTCTCTCTGCCCCTCCCCCTGCTTGTGCTCTCTCTCTCTCAAATAAATAAAATCTTAAAAAAAAAAAAAAAGAAATGCATTTGCTGCATCCCAAACATTTTGCACTGCTATGTTTCCATTTTTATTTGTCTCCAGGTATTTTTTTTTTAATTTCCTCTTTGATTTTTTAGTTGACCCATTGGTTTTTTAGTAGCATGCTATTTAGCCTCCATTTGTTTTCTTTTTTTACCTTGTAATTGATTTCTAGTTTCATATTGTTGTGATCTTTTCTGATGTTTGATACAATTTCAATTCTCTTAAGTTTATTGATACAAGTTTGTGGCCTAACATGTGATCTATCTTAGGGAATGTCCATATGCACTTGAAAAAAATGTGTATTCTGCTGTTTTTGAATAGAATGTTCTGTACGTATCTGTTAAGTTCATCTGTTCTGATGTATTATTCAAAGCCACTGTTTGCTTATTAATTTTCTGCCAGGATGATCTATCCATTGATGTAAATGGCATGTAAAGTCCCCTACTATTATTGTGTTACTGTTACTTCTTTATGTCTGATATTTGCTTTATATATTTAGGTGCCTCTATTTTGGGTGAATATTTACAATTGTTGATAATTGTTTTTGTAGTTCTTCTCTCTTTTCTTTTGCTCTTGCTCTATTGCCATGTGATTTGATGACTTTCTTTAGTATAATGCTTGGATTCCTTTCTCTTTATTTTTTGTGTATCTATTAATAGGTTTTTGTTTTGTGGTTACTATGAGGTTCACATATAACATCCTATGTATATAGCAGTCTATATTAAGTTTATGGTTGCTTAAATTCAAACACATTTTAAAATAAAAACATTTTTACTCCCCCCCCATGTTTTATATATATGATGCCATATTTTACACCTTTTTATTCTGTGTAATCCTTAACTAATTTTGGAGCTAGTATTTATTTCACTACTTTTGTGTTTTATCCTTCATCCTAGCTTTATTTGATTTTTATCAGTGATTTTTTTTTTTTCCTTTCATAATTTTCTTATTTCTAGTTATGGCTTTTTCTTTTCCACATAAAGAAATCCCTTTAACATTTCTTGTGAATCTGGTTTAGTAGTGATGAACTCCTTTAATTTCTGTTTGTCTGGGAAACTCTTTATTTCTCCTCCAATTCTGAATGTTTATCTTGCAGGTAAAATACTCTTGGTTGTAGGCTTTTTTTTTTTTTTTTTTTCTTTCAGCTTTAAATATATCATGCCACTGTCTTCTGGCCTGGAAAATTTCTGGCGAAAAATCAGTTATAGCCTTATGGGATTTCCCCTGTACATAACTGCTTTCTTTTCTCTTGCTGCTTTTAAGATTTTCATCTTATCTTTAATTTTGGGCATTTTAATTATTATGTATCTTGGTGTAGACCTCCTCTGGTTCATCTTGTTTGGGGCTCTCTGTGACTCCTGGAACTGCTTCCTCCCACAGGTTGGTGAAGTTTTCAGCAATTATTTCTTCAAGTAAATTTTCTTCCCCTTCTTTTCCTTCTGGCACCCCTGTAATACAAATGTTAGTACACTTGATGTACAGATGTCCCTTAACCTATCCTCATTTTTTTGAAAATTCTTTTTTCTTTTTGCTGTTCAGCCTGGGTGCTTTCCACTATCCTGACCTCCAGATTGCTGATCTCTTCTTCTGCATCCTCTAATGTGCTGTTGATTCCCTCTAGTATATTTTTCATTTCAGTTATTGTATTCTTTAGCTTTGATTGGTTCTTTTTTACATTTACTGTCTCTTCACTGAAGTTCTCATGAAGTTCACCCACTCTTCTTCCAAATCTGGTGAGCATCTTTATAAACATTACTCTCATTTTTGCATCAGGTACCTTGCTTATCTGTTTTATTTAGTTCTTTTTCTGATTTTTGTCTTGTTCTTTTGTTTGGAACATATTCCCATGTCTTCTAGTTTTATATGACTCTCTGTTTATTTCTATGCATTAGTTGGTCAGCTATATCTCATGGTCTTGAAAGTTGTGGTCTTATGTAGAAGGCATCTTGTGGGGCTCAGTAGAGCAATGCCCCCATTTGCCAGAACCAGGTGCTCCAGGGGTGTCCCTTGTGTGAGCAAGCAGTAGACGGAGAGTGTCAGCATTGTCTCCTACCAGCATCCAGCTTGCCAGACTGAGAAAGGGCAAGAAAAATGATGCCTGCCAGCACTTCCATTCCTGGAGAAAGCTTCTATAGATCCCTGCCCCTCCAGCACAAATCCCAAGATTAGTCAATCAATTTCCTCCCTACATGTCCAGGTACTTTTCAAACTTCTGTCTCTGTACTGGGTCTCTGATTGAGTGATATTGTGTGCTGGCCTTTTAAGAACAGTCTCTGTTTCCTAGAGCCTGGCTCTCCTGGAGTTATTTCCTGCTGATTTTCAAAGCCAGATGTTATGAAGGTTTGTCTTCCTGGTACAGGTTCCTATAACAGGGGGTGCCTCAGGTGGGCTTCACCCCCTTACTCCTTAGGAAGTTTCTCCATGCTTTTGAGATCCCTCCAGCCTGTAGTTGCCATGCTGGGGGTTTGCTTCCTACCACATCTCTACCCCTCTTACCTTTCTCGATATGGCTTCTTTATGTCTTTAGGTGTGGAATATCTGTTCTGCTAGTCTTCAGGTTGTTTTCAGGGTGAGTTGCATTATATGTCACTGTGGCCTCAGTATGTCTGTGGGAGGAGATAAGTTCAGGGTCCTCCTACTCTCCCATCTTTCTCTTCTCTTAATACTGAGCTTTATTATCTCACATTTTAACTTGAGAGTAAAGTAGTGTTTTATTCATTTTTGTATCCCCAATGCTAAATACAGACACATAATAAATGTTTAATAAACATTTGTTCATTGAAAGGAAGTTGGCAAGAAAGAAGGAAGGCAGATATACAGCGTGAATCACTTTAGCCTTCCTCCCATCTATAACGGGTGGCTTATTAGATCACTAGACTCAAAGACCCACTTTATTTGTTTTTGTTCTCCAAACAATCTATAAACAAATGGCATTTCCTATCTCTGAAATGTTTATAGTGCTGTTTCTAAAAGTCTCCCAGTTGAAAATCATTAATGAGTGGAACCTATTTTCTAAAGATTTCTAAACACAACAGTGTAACTACTGACATGAGTGTGACTTTTCATGTTGGCCTAGTGTTTGTTCATTATAATTTTAGTTTGTTCTCTTCAACTAGACTTGATAATCAGATTTTACAAAGCACATAGCATATTTTTCTTAAACTACATAATTTTTTTTTTCAGGATTGGTGATAGAAAATCAGAAATTAAGATTCTAAGCATTGGCGGAGGTGCAGGTATGAATAACACATTTTTAAAATTTGTATTTCACTCCAAACATCATGCTGTTTGATGGCAATATTGTTCATTCTTTAAGATAACTATTTTTCTTTGTTCTTGGAAGAGACTGGCTAATTAAAACTGGTAAGAGTAGTTATCAATTCAACTAAGATTAAGGGCCCCCATAGTTTTATAACACTTAAGACTTAAGCCTTCATTAGTATCTGAAATATGGATAAGATGTGGCTTTTTATTTATTTATTTTAAGATTTTATTTATTTGACAGGGAGAGAGAGTGAGAGAGAGAGAGAGAGCACAAGCATGAGCAGGGGGAGCTGGAGAGGGAGAAGCAGGCTCCCCACTGAGCAGGGAGCCCAATTCAGAGCTCAGTCCCAGAACCCTGGAATCATGACCTGAGCTGAAGGCAGATGCTTAACTGACTGAGCCACCCAGCTGCCCCGATGTGGCTTTTTAATACTTTTTTATAAATGGAAAAACACATAGAGTAATTTTAAGGATAACTTTTATCCAAAATCATTTAAATGTTCACAGTAAAGGAAAATTTCATAAGCTTGTGCCACCCAAGTGTGGTCCATGGACTGCTTGCTGGTTTGCAAACTGTTAATGGTTGGAGGAGATAAGAAGCATCCACTGGAATGCAAATCAGTGCACAGTTCCCTTCACTGAGAAACTATAGATAATGGCGGAAAATATGTTTAATTACATAGTTAATTTATACTCTTGTGGCCCCACTCTTTGAGTTGCACTGGCCAAAACAGTTCCCTTCCTCTGATTCAGTTCCCAAACTGCCCTCCAACACACTCCCAAATCAACTTTTATAAGCACTTCATGGTCTCACTACTCTTAGAGCTGTTCTTGTATCCTAGGAGAAAATGGGAAATCTGAAAAGGCAGACTGATGCGGGTGTAGTTTCTGACTCTGCCATTAGAATGTGAAAATGTGTGACCTTGGCTGGAATATAAGCTTCTGTTTGCTCATCAGTAAAATGGAAACAATGAATTATATCTCATAGGGTTGTAGTGAGAACTATACAGATAATGTTTATATCATACTTAGCATATTGTTACTGCTCCTGTAAGGTACAGGCTGGTCCCTTCTTCAAAAATAAAACAAAAAATTTCATCTGCAGACTTTACCTTATATCAAACTTCTGAGTAGTGTTTGTTTTAAGTTGCTAATCACCTGGAGATCTGAGTTAGTATATTAATATGTAAAATATAATCATATATATTATTTATATATTTATACCTTTCTTTCTTTCATTATTTCTTTTGATTAAGTGATGGCTTAGTATTGGTTACCTCCTGGTAACAAGTAGACACTACACTACAACTTGTTATATAGTGTCAAGTGGTAATCTCAAGTATAAGTCCTCTAGTGACACATGAATGAGTTAAATTGTGACCCATGTGAACACAAAGATAGCTAAGAGCCCTCTAATGGAATAGAATCACTTGTTTTTAATGTAATCATTTGTTCATTTTTCATACAATATACTGTGATATGATGTAATAAGGGCTAACTATTTAAAATAATTTTTATTTATTATCATCTTCCACCAAGAAAAGAGAAACCAGCAAGGACAAATAATGAAGGATACTGTCATGAACAATATTATAGAGATTGTTTAAGCAAAAATACCCTGTCATTGCTTACTGACATTCTAAGTCCTAAGGATTATAAAAGTAAATTCATTTAACCAAGACCGTCCTTTCCAGTGAGTTTTGCATATGAGTTTCAGGCACCCAACAGGTAATGAGTCTATCATTTGATAGTGTCACTTGTGCTTGGACAAGAAGAGAAGCCCTGCAAGGAAAAGTAATTAAAAACAATCTCTATCATGGCTAAGTTAATTGACCTTTTAATATAAAGTTAATTGAATTTCTAATGTAAATTTATCCAGATGCTTATAAGCTATCTAGAGAAAGGAACATTTGGCCTGCACAGTGATTCCTTACATAAAGGTGCACATAGGAGCTAATATAGAGAACTTATCAAAACAAAGGAAGCAACACTTGGAATTTTTCTGACTGAGCTCTAACACTGTATTAATAACAGGCTCTGCCTTGGGGAGAATATGGATGCCCTTTAAGGTTACTCTTCATAAGAGATTGATCAGAAATATAAGAACTCCAAGGGAAATTCAAGCTATAGATATTTAGCATTCTCTGCTCAAGTAAGTAAGCTATATGAAATAAAAATTGATTTATTTAAAATTCCTAGGTCTACATGTTTCTGGAATGAAAAAGCAGTGCTTTATAGCATTTAGTTAGTTTAAGTGCTCACATACCAACTGGGACATGCTTATCTGATAACATGTCATTGCCTAACTGCAAGCACTGGGCAGAAGAACAATATATTACTATACAATGAGGAACTTCCTATCTTTTAGAGAAATGGTCTCCCCACATGTTCTACAATCTATAGCATACCTGAGAGTTTTGCATTATCCTGTGACTTCAGTATCCTTTCAAGTCAGTCACTGAACTCCAATCCATGGCAAACAAGGCCATTGGCCCTGTCTAATACTTGTGCTCAACTCCTATAATGTATCTTACAAGGTTCTACTTCCTTCTTAGCTTATAGACCTCTCTGGTTTCACTGTGTAAATGTCCTCTTCCTGGTTGCCCAGATACCTGCAGATCATTTTCTGCATATCTTTAGTGCAAATATTTTCTCTGCATTCATATTGGTGCTACCACTTCTCCCCACTACAATGAAAAAACAAATAAAAGCAAAGAAACTAAAAACCTCTCTAAATGAAATTGCTGCTTTTATCACTTAATGCTCATATTCTTTGTCAGCCTATTTCATGTCCTTTTCAGAAACATGAGCAGGGGGTTACCTATACACACTTTCTGTCTTCTGCTTCTCTTCTGTAGAGGTTGGTGATTGTGTGGAGAGATTCCACTATTTAAGAGAGAATGTAAAGTTTTTGAAAAGGATGTTTGGGAATTCAGTTCAGAAGCTGAGCAATTATTAGGGCTCTGAGCAGTTCAAAAGAGAGGAAACTCATGGCAAACTTTTTAATGACATCTTTAATCTACCACATTAATAAAATACAATTGATAAATAGCACTGCTTTCCATAGATTATATGTTTAATGTTAGGAAAATGTATGAAATAAATATGTGAACCCAAAAATTAAGGAGAGGAAATCAAGAGAAAAATATCATGTAGCTTTTATAGAGCCCAAATTGGGAAGTGTAAAGTTGCATGTGTTTGTGCTTTAGTGGAACACAAAGCAACTGGAATTGCTTTTATTCAAGGTCTTGAAGTACTCATACCATGTTCATTTCAGCAGTTGTTTTTAGGTATTGAGAACAATTGCATTGTATTCTAAGTGTCATAGAATATGCTTTTTGGTTCATCCTCAATACTGATGCTTGAACCACCCAATGGGGTTTCATTATTATTTGATTCTTAATGAATATCGTCTTTATGCTAGATAGTACATAAAGAAAAAAAAAAGAACATATTCTTTTTGGTAAAGGAGAATGCTAGTAATTTACACTGCATGCATTTATGCCTGGAAAAATATTCCAGAAGGCAGTAATGAGCAATGTGTTCTCCTTGCTCTGGGCTCTGCTTAAAGGGGAACCTGCTATACTGCTCAGTTCTTATGTTCAAATGCCAGAGAGTTTTATAAGGATTAGACAAGATGATAACTCAAATAATCTCATTTTATCCAGCTTTCTACTTCTATTTTTATTAACCTTTTGTGTACTGACTCAATTGCCATAACATATATAATGGTATATATGTTTACTGATAATTTTTTAAGATTTTTTTAGAGAGAGAGAGAGAGAGAGTTGGGGGAAGGGTAGAGGGAGAGAGAAAATCCTCAAGCAGACTCCTTGCTAAGCACAGAGCCCCACACAAAGCTCGATCCCAGGACCCTGAGATCATGAACTGAGCCAAAATCAAGAGTCAGATGCTTAACCAACTGAGCCACCCAGGTGCCACTATAGATGCTATTTAGTCAACTGAAGCAACTCACATATGAAATACAGGTAGTATGAATCTCTCATGACATCTTTTTGGTAATAATTTTGCTGACATATGTTAAGAGCAATTAGGTGGTTTTCTTGTGCTGCAACACATAGACATCGGCATTCCTACTGAGATTAAAAAATAGAAAAGCGTTTAGAAACCATCTCATTTTACAGATAAGAAACCTGAGAACCACCAAGGCAGAACAAAAGCCAGGTCTCTTGACTTTAGTCCAGTTCAACAGACTGTATGAAACAAATATAAAAGTTAATTATTGACTTGGAAAAGGAGATATTAGGTACTTAGTAATAAGCAGCTATTTGAAAATTTAATCTTTTAGATTATTAATTCTGTCTCTGTTCATAATGACATGTTAAGGTGACACAGAAGTTTTATTTTCTAAGCTAGTTAGATAGAAGTGAAGCAAGTATAATTAGGGCAGTGACAGAAAGAGCCAGTGTGTCAATTTTAGAAGCCAGGAGGTAGTAGGAAGCAAAGGTTAATGTTTTTCAGTGGTCCAGAGTAAGCCAACAGTTTATATCAGCAAATTGGGAATGACTGGGGAAATACAGAGAATTAGGGGATTTTTGGGGGGGGACCCAGAGAAAAATAAAAATTGAATGTGCTTATTCCCATCTTCAGATATTTCCTGTTGATCAAACTAGAGAATATTTACCCCTAAAGAACCAATGGTTGTAATAGAGAAAGATTTCTTGAGTTAGTATTACAATTTACTGATCAAACTTGTCCAGAAATGAAAGCACACATCTTGGGAGATAAGGTGTTATCTGTGACTCTAGGAGTAAGCATAGGCTTGAAAAGTACTTTTCAGCCATGCTGTGGAAAGGACTTAGGCCCTAATTTCTTGGATGTTGGGGCCATTAAAGGTGCTTTTGGTCCAGAAAATCTACGGTTTCATGAGTAACCTTCTAGAAAGAGGTAGGCATTTCTCCAGAGTGGTATGGCTAACACAATGTTTGGCTATATTGAGGAAGTGGAATTTAAATGGGACTTCTAGACATGCAGATAATTTTTAATCTGTATTCTAGTTGCTTATAACTTGAAATGAATAAGTACTATTTTACTCATGTGCAGCATGCTAGCAGTTACTCTATGATATGGACTCTACTGATTCACTAATTTTTAGAATTTAGGACTGTCTGCTTTGAGTAATCATAGTTTGGGGCCTCAGATAAAAAGTTTTGTTAAAGACATTCATAACCCTATTATTAAAAATACATATAATTTTAACAAAATAGTTTACCCCTTTGTATTGTATTTAACACTTTCAAGTGAAATGGAAGTATTATTAACAACAAATACATTACCAATTTGAAGCAAGCATAATGCTACAACATTGGAATCACTGTCATTAAAACTAGAGTAAACAAGATAGTTTTGGGTAATTCAATAAGGCTTGAAACAGGAAAACAGGATAATGAGCAGAGTGAAGACAAAACTACCATTATTTGCAGATTAAATGACTGTATACTTAGAAAAGCAAATAAGCTCAGTTGTGCAGCCTTAGAATTCATAAGAATGTAGTAATGGTCTGATATAGGTAAAACAGATAAAAAGCAATGTGATAGATCCACGTTCTTTTATTGTTAACATATGAGTTTTTTTATTCAGTTTTGAGTATCTACAATGTGCTTGGAAGTCCTTAACATGTGGTTATCTTCAATTCTGCTGAAGGAAAAATTTGTATCTTGTCAGTTCCTATGACAGTTTGGGACAGTCTCTTAATTAGTGAATAGGCTTCCACTTGACATTTACTACTGAATAAAACTTTGTGATTTAATGTAGACACTCATACAACCCTGGTGTAGAGGGTCTGTTCTCATCTTCATTTTGCAGATGGTGGACCTAATAAAGGGCCTTGGGGATTATACAGATTGGGGTCAATGCCCAGGGTCTTCTGTAGCTTTGTCTCCATTAACAATAACTGATAGAAGTGATGAAAAATATTTGATTAGCTAATAATTATATTTAATATGAAAATAAGCAAACTATTGGAAGAAAAGTTCAAATTTTCACTGAGAACAATTTGAGAAGATATAAAAAGCCAATATATAATACTAATGAGATTACAGTAATATGGAAGCTTTCATGTACAAAAGCTTGTACAAAAATTTTCCTGAAAGTAATGTATCAAAAAAAGTTCTGATATTCATCAAATACACAAAGACCTGTTCATGCTGGCCATAAAAATATTGACATACTTAATACATAGCCACTCCCCTGCTGTTCCACCACAGCCCCAGCTGCTGCTTCAGCCCCTCTTCATGGACTCCTGGACATGCCTGCTCCCACCCCATACCCCTGGCTTCCTGCCCCCCATCTCCAATTGCTCCAGCAATTAGACTGATCTTGCCCAACGAGGAGGCCTCTAAGAACGTGCTACAATTCTTCAACCTGCATCCTTTCTCAGCATCTGGCACCCTTGTCCTTAGGCCTTGTCTTTTGTTTTGTTTTATTTTTAAAACAACCAAAGACCAAGGGGCTTATTCTAACCATTAATTCTGGTTCTTGGAATTAATCTGAAAAAAATCAAGATTTTTGCACAAAAAGTCATGGTTTGTTGTCAGGTTCTTCATAATAGAAAAAAATTAACTATATATCAACTAACTACATATAAAGTTATATTTACATATAAATACATATTCATATATATTTATACATTTATATTACATTTATATTATAGTATCAAAGATTATAATTAAAACAAGTATTCCATTTCAGAGAATATAGTGTTGCTGCCATAAATAACGCATTTAAGTACACATTTTGACATATTCATGGTTTAACTCTCAAGTAAGAAAATCAAAATAATTCATATACATAATGATCTCTCCTGGGTAGACTAAAGGAAATTATTTGTTTGAAAGTAAAAAAAGAAGAGCTTAGAAGGAAATAAGCCAAAATGTTAACTTTTGTTTTCTCTGGTAGTGAGCTATTTATTTGATTTCTACTTCATATCTTTATCTATTTCTCAAGTTTTATACAGTATTTATTTTATAACCAGGGACAGGAAGAATAAACCGAGTTAAAACTATAATCTTATGGTTGATGAGAGATGATGGTAAAGAGTAGACTCCTTGACTTCTGACAGCAACTTTAGCTATGTGGCCGATGCCCATAGCACTGCTTCCACATATATGTTTTTTGGGACACTCCTTTGGCCATTTCTGACTCTCTGGTAACAGCATTATACCTGTATAAATATTTTAAGAACCACGTAATCTGTGTTATAGCTTAGCAGAGTTTTTTTTCAGAGCACACAGATTCTCCCATGCCTGATCCAAGTACATGTTAGCCATTATGATGAGGGTGATGGTGGTCAAAAGGATGGTGGCTATCCACTGTCTCTTCCTTGAGACATTTGGAAATATTGTTTCTTTCTTTTTATTCCATGAGGATAGCAGGTCCTCAGATTCTATTCATACAAGGGTATAAATGACTGATAATTTTCCTCAACAAGGAAATTTGTGTTTTAATGATTATTAATGTTGCAGGCTCATATAAGAACCTGTGAAGGTTATTTGAGAGACAGAGAGGCATGAGAGAGCATGCATGCATGCCAATGTTGATGAAATCACACCATCTACATGATTATCTTGGACTACCTTAGCCAATTCAAGTAGTTTCATCTTATAAGTTCTGTCTTTGGGCATGAGGAAGAAAAGTTAAGAGAAAGTTAGCACTTCATTAAGGGTAAATCAATATAACTTTTGAACATTACAATATTGTATTGATAGAATTTACTTCTTTCTATGTATGTGTTTGTATGTATGTAGCAGTCAAGTATCTATGTGTTTAAAATTTATAAATTAAAAGTTAAGGCAAAATTCAGTCTTTTATGTGAATTGTCTATCAAATATCTCTACATTTCAGTGTTCAGCATCTTTTGGGACATTTTCTCTAAGTTGTACTTCATACAACATTTTGGTAGCATGGCTCTTCTTAGGCCTCCTGCAGTTGCAAAGTATTAGGCAGTTTTGTTCCTGGGCTAACAGCCAGAAGACACATGAAAGCAAATGGCAATGCCCTTTTGACTCAGAATTTATAATTCCCTTCTTGAGACCCTACAGCTATTTTAATATTCTATCTCATATTTCTATACAGAATTGCCTGAATACTGAGGCACACAGGGAAAGAGAGAGATGGGGAGGGAGAGGGAGAGAAGGGGAGAGAGAGAGAGAGAGGGAGAGAGAGAGAGAGAGAGCTGAGGTAATCTTGTCAAGAATCTTCTATCTTTCCCACTGCAGCTCAACATCAGATTGCTCTTGCTCTGGTTGCAAACCCATAGCTGAAATTATTTTTCATCACTAAGTACAGAGCTATCTGGGTAATTTTTCTCCCTACAATTTTTTTTGTGTGTGTGTGCCTGATATTCTAGTAGAGAGAACAAGGAAGATAATAATCTTAATGCAACATGTAATAGAATAAAATTTTTCCTGCTGATACTCTAAAGAATTCACATACATTTCAATATGAGAAATGAAGCAAGAATAGAAGGAAATCAAATGGCAAGCTATATCTCCAGTCTTTAATCCTCCATTTTCTTGACCTGCATATTTTCTCATTTTGAGAAACCCCAGGGTTCTCAAGCTGGGATTTGTGTTTCATTTGATGGAGGATAAGTCAGAAGAACAAGCCGGATAATACAAATACATGATGAGTGCTCTTATAAGTTATCATTTTATTATGGAGCTGTCCATTTAGAAGGGCAAAATTCATTCCCTCATTCCCAATCTCCTTAAACTTTCTCTTAAATGTCACTTTTTTACGTGAAGCCTACTTGACCATCCAGTTGAAAATCACAAACTCCCCTCCATGGCTTCCCCTTGATCCTTTTGCCTTGATTTTCTCCATGAGACTTATCACCATCCATAACAGTTGAATGTTTTTGTCTGTATTATTCATTGCTTTATCTCTAGTGATTAGGACATGGCATTTAGTAGGTGCTCAAAAATATTCATTGAGTTAATGTATAATAGCTTCAATTTATTGAGCAATTACTATATAATTATGAACTGAAGTACAAGATCTCCATATAGTGCCTCTGACCTTTACAATAGCATAGACCACATTATCCCTAATTTACAGATATGTACTTTAAAGGGCAGAGATATTAATACATTTGTATAAGATAATTCTGGCAAATACTAAATTTGAGCTCAGTTTTGTCTATCCATAACCTCTAAGTTTTCCTTTTCATATATTTTTTTCTATTTTTAATCAGCTGACCTTGGATTTCAAGCAAGAATGCAACATTCCTCTGACATCTCATTAGATATACCATTGAAGTTCAGGGAGTGGAGAAAGGTTTTCTAGAAGATGAGATCCCCCTTTCCTTGTTTTTGAACTTTTCATAAGTTCCACATCTTGATTTCATATGAGCCATATTTTAAATGCATCATGCCTATATTTAGAGGGATGATGCATTTAAAATATAGCTCATATGAAATCAAGATATTACAACCACAAAAATAAAGATTCAACATAGCCCCAAAGAGACATGAAAAGTCATTTTATAGTTGTGGCTGATTTGAGGAATGGGGTGGTACAAAGGAAGGCAATTTGCAAGAAGGGGGATTTTAAGAATTCGGTTTTCATTTAACTTTGTAGCTCAAGATCAGCATATTTTGTTTGACAGAAAATAACACAGAAAGAAGGAGAGAAGGGGGCAGAAAATTTATGCAAAGAAATAATAACTGAAAACACCCCTAATTTGGGAAAGGAAACATATTCAGATCCAAGAGCATAGAGAAATTCCATCAAAATCAACAAAGGCAGATCCATACCAAGATATATTGTAATTAAATTGGCAAAATATAATGATAAGGGAAAAAATTTAAAAGCAGCAAGACCAAAGAAGACAATAACATGCAAAGGAAAACCCATAAGGCTAGGAGGAAATTTTTCAATAGAAACTCAACAAGCCAGAAGGGAGTGGCATGATATAGTCACAGTGCTGAATGGGAAAATCTTCAGCCAAGAACAAAGAGTTTCCTAGACAAGAACTAAAGGAGTTCATGACCACTAAATCAGCCTGCAAGAAATATTAAAAGGGACTTTGAGTAGAAAGAGGAGACCAAAAGTGACAGTATAAATGTAGAAAACACAAAAGTAGTAAAAATGGATATTTCTGTAAAAAATTTGTCAAGTAACTCACAAAGTAAAAGGATGCAAACTATGGCAACATATACTTACAACATGGGGAGTAAAAGGGTAAAGAATGGGTTCAAACTTAAATGACCATCAACTTAATGTAGATTGCTATATGCAGAAGAGGTTATATGCAAACCTAATGGTAACCATATATTAAAAACCACTAATAAATATGTAAGGAGTAAAGAGAAAGAAATCCAAATATATCACTAAAGAAAATCAGCACACCATGAAAGAGAGAAAGACAAGAAAGGATCAGAGGATATATTCAGAAACAACCACAAAACAAATAAAATGACAATAAATACATACCTATCAATAATTATTTTGAATGTAAATGGAATAAATGCTCTAATCAAAAGATGTAGGGTGACAAAATGGACAAAAAAATAAGACACATCTATATGCTGCCTATAAGTGACTCATTTTAGACCTAAAGACACCTGCAGATTGAAAATGAGGGATTTATCATGCAAATGAATGTCAAAAGAAAGCCAGAGTAGCAATACTTATATCAGACAAATTAGACTTGGAAACAAAGACTCTAACAAGAGACAAAGACACTATATAATAATAAAGGGGACAATCCAACAAAAAGATATAACAATTGTAAATATTTATGCACCCAATATAGGAGCACCATATACATAAAACAGTTAATAACAAATACAAAGGAACAATCAATAATAGAATAATAGTAGGGGACTTTCATACCCCACTTACATCAATGGACACATCATCTAAACAGAAGATCAACAAGGAAACAATGGTTTTGAATGACACACTGGAACGGATGGATTTAACAGATATATTCAGGACATTCCATCCTAAAACAGCAGAATACACATTCTTTCCAATGCACATGGAATATTCTCCAGAATAGATCACATATTAGGCTACAAAACACGCCTCAAAAAATTCAAGAAGATCAAAGTCATTCTACTCATTTTTATTTTCTGACCACAACACTATGAAACTAGAAGTCAACCTCAAGAAAAAGTTTGGAAAGACCACAAATACATGGAGGTTAAATAACATGCTACTAAACAATGAATGGGTCAACCAGGAAATCAAGGAAGAAATAAAAAAGTACATGGAAACAAATGAAAATGAAAACATAACAGTCCAAAACCTTTAGGATGCAGCAAAAGCAGTTCTTAGAGGGAAGTTTATGGCAATACAGGCTGACCTCAAGAAGAAAGAAAAATTTCAAACAACCTAACCTTATGAAAGGGTGCAAGAAAAAGAACAACAAACAAAACCTAAAACCAGCAGAAGGAAGGGAACAACAGAGCAGAAATAAATGATAACTAAAAACACAATAGGACAGATCCATGAAACCAGGAGCTGGTTCTTTGAAAAAACTCAATAAAATTGATCAACTCCTCACCAACTTAATGAAGAAAAAAAAGAGAAATGACTCAAATAAATAAAATCACAAATGAGAGAGGTGAAATAACAACCAACACCCAGAAAAACAAACAATTATAAGAGAATAATATCAAAAACTATATGCCAACATATTGGACAACCTACAAGAAATGGATAAATTCCTAGAAACATATAAACTACTAAAACCAAAAAAAAAAAAAAAAAAAAGAAAACTTGAACAGACCAATAACCAGCAAAAGAATGGAATCAGTAATCAAAAACTGCCAACAAACAAAAGTCCAGGACCAGATGGCCTCATGGGTGAATCTACCAAACATTTAAAGAAGAGTTAATACCTATTCTTCTCAAACAATTAAAAAAAAAATAGAAAAGGAAAGAAAACTTCCAAATTCATTCAGTGAGGCCAGCATTACCCTGATACCAAAACCAGATAAAGACACCACTAAAAGGGAGAACTACAGGCCAAGATCCCTGATGAACTTAAATGCAAAAATCCTCAACAAAATACTAGCAAACAAAATCCAACAATACATTAAAAAAAAATCATTCACCACTATCAAGTGTGATTTATTCCTGGGAAGCAAGGGTGGTTCAGTATTGCAAATCAATCAATGTGATACATCACATCAATAAGAGAAAAGATAAAAACCATATGATTATTTCAATAGATACAGAAAAAGCATTTGACAAAGTATAACATCCATCAATGATAAAGCCCTCCATAAAGTAGGTTTAAAGGGAACATACCTTAACATAATAAAGGCCATATATGAAAAACCCACAGCTAACATTATCCTCAATGGGGAAAAACTGAGATCTTTTCCCTTAAGGTCAGGAATAAGACAAGGATGTCCACTCTCACCACTTTTATTTAACGTGGTACTGGAAGTCCTAGCCACAGCAATCACACAACAAAGAGAAATAAAAGGCATCTAAATCAGTTAGGAAGAAGTAAAACTTTCACAATTTGTACATGACATGATACTCTCTATAGAAAACCCTAAAGACTCCACCAAAAAACTACTAGACCTGATAAATGAATTCAAAAGCTGCAGGTACAAAATCAGTGTACAAAAATCTGTTGCATTTCTCTACACTAATAATGAAGCAACAGAAAGAGAAATTAAGAAAACAATCCCATTTATAATTACATCAAATATAATAAGATATCTAGGAATAAACCTAACCAAAGAGGTAAAAGATCTGTACTCTGAAAACTATAAAACATTGATGGAAGAAAATTGAAGATGATACAAAGAAATAGAATGACATTCCATGCTCATGGATTAGAAGAACAAATATTGTTAAAATGCCCATAGTACCCAAAACAATCTACATATTTAAATGCAATCCCTATCAAAATATCAAAAGTATTTTTCAAATAACTAGAACAAACAATTCTAAAATGTGGATGGAACCACAAAAGATCCCAAATAGCCAAAGCAAACTTAAAAAAGAAAAGCAAAGCTGGAGGCATCACAATTCTGGATCTTGAGTTATATTACAAAGCACAGTGATCTAAGCAGTATGGTACTGGCACAAAAATAGACACATAGATCAATGGAACAGAATAGAGAGCCCAGAAATAAACCTACACTTATATGGTCAATTAATCTACAAGAAAGGAGGCAAGAATATACAATGGGGAAAAGACAGTCTCTTAAGTAAATGATTCTGGGAAGACTGGATAGCTACATACAAAAGATGACCCATCGTATTACACCATACACAAAATTAAATTCAAAATGGATTAAAGGCCTAAATGTGACACCTGAAAGCCTAAAACTCCTAGAATAAAACATTGTCAGTAATCTCATTGACACTGGTCTTAGAAACATTTTTCTAGATCCGTCTCTTCAGGCAAGGGAAACAAAAGCAAAAATAAACTATTGTGACTACACCAAAACAAAAAGCTTTTGCTCAGTGAAAGAAACAATCAACAAAACAAAAAGGCAACCTACTGAATGGGACAAGATATTTGCAAATCCTATATCTGATGAGTGGTCAATACCTAAAATATATAAAGAACTCCTAACTCAACACCAGAAAAACCAAATAATCCGATTAAAAATGGGAAGAGGATCTGAATAGATAATTTACAAAGGAGACATACAGATGGCTAACAAACACATAGACAGATGCTCAACATCACTAATCATCAGGGAAATGAAAATCAAGACCACAATGAGATATCACCTCACATCTGTCAGAATGGCCAGTATCAAAAAGACAAGAAATGACAATGGGCAAGATGTGCAGAAAAAGTAACCTTCATGCACTGTTGGTGGGAATGTAAATTGGTACAGCCACTGTGGGAAGCAGTATGGAGATTCCTCAAAAAATTAAAAATAGAAATACCATATAGTCCAGTAATTACACTTCTGGGTATTTACCCAAAGAAAACAAAAACACTAACTTGAAAAGCTATATGTATCCCTGTGTTCATTGCAGCATTATTTATAGTAGCAAAGATTTGGGAGCAACCTGTGTCTATCAACTGATGAATGAATAAAGAAGATGCACACACACACACACACACAGGAATATTACCCAGCAATAAAAAAGAACAGAATATTGACATTTGCAACAATGTGGATTATGCCAAGTGAAATAAGTCAATCAGAGAAAGACAAATACCATATGATTTCACTTACAAATAGAATCTAAACAAAAACAAAACAAACAAGTGAAGCAGAAACAGACTCCTATATACAGAGAACAAATTGGTGGTTTCCCAAGGGGAGGGGGTTGGGGGTATGGGCAAAATGGTGAGTGGAAGTACAGGTTTCCAATTCTGGAATGAAAGGTTAAAAAAAAAAAGTGGGAGGGGGGAATGAAAAATAACCTATAATTCCACCACTTGAGATAACCAATGATTGTAAACTGGTGCATATCTTTCTAAACACTGGACATTGAAACGAAGTACTCTATAACATTTTGACACATTTGAATTTTCTCAACTTCGCTCATTTCACATATTAACCAACTGGAAAAATCAGTTACATCATCATAAAATGCACAGACTCTAAAAGAAGGATAGTATATTGAAATAGAGTTGTTTAATCATTATAATTTTTCCATTTGTCACAGGAAACTGCAGATTTTTTTCCAAAACTTTAAGGGGAAACACATAGTAAGGCTTTAGTTAACCCAAACAACTATTGGCATTTATGTAGCTGAAGGCTTAGAATGTTATAAATAAGTAGTCTACAATTGTCAGAATTATGATCAAGCAATGCCTAATAAGAGATCGTTTGTAAAAAGAGACTGACTTTGAGATAAACATGTATTACCTTTTTCCCCTTAAATGCTGTTTTCTTGGATCTCAAAGTTAGGATTCCCAGGAGGCTTTGCAATGTACAATAAAAGTGCTGGCTTCCACATTTCTTTTGTTTACCTCTGAATTTGCTGAGAATTTCTGAATTATTTGATCGATTCATTTCTAGTTTACTTTCTGCCATTCTTTTGGCACATTAGTCTGGCTTGTGTGCTGTCTAAAAGTATTTATAGGGTGCTTAATGTCTGATAGTGGAACACATTCATAATGTTATGGCTCCTACTAAGGAAGATTCAGTTGAGAAAGAAAGAACAAATGGTCTCCTTCCTTTTTTTTTTCTTTTTTTAGTTTTTGTTTTTTGTTTGTTTGTTTGAATCTCTCATTGCTGGCTCCTGGAACTACAGTTCAGATAACCCCTCACAGGCTTTTCAGTGATTGATGATCAAACCTGCTCAGTTGTTCAATCTAGCATTTTAGAGTCCTTGATACTTTTTAATAAACTCATTAGAATCAAGTCTTTGCTAGCGAATATAATAAGTGAAGTAAAGCAATAATTTAGATTAGGGAACACAAGGTTTTATCTGTGTTGCCAACTCCAGTCAACTGATGAGTAGTTTCTGTCTGAAGGATTTTAATGCTACTTCCAGGCTCTGTGGGAAAGACTACCAAGGTAATCAGTAATATGTAGACTAGTTCAAGATGTGTTGGAGTCAGATGATGTAAGGAAGTGAGGGGAGAGAATTCCTGGCAGAAGACAAAAAAAGCACAGAAGAACATGGTGTATGTGGAGGGCAGCAGAAGAGAAAGAACGGTAAAAATGCAAGAAATTCAAGGTTCCTGGAGCCAAAAGTTTCAAACTATGAAGCTGTGAGAGATGAGAATAGGAAGCAGGCAGAGTGGTCTATGCTCAGTTTAAGAGCCTGGACTTTATCTAGTTGATCAGTCAGAAGGTTTTAAGCAGGGAAGCGATGGGCTTGCTTAGCTTAGAGTTTTGAATGATTGTTTTAGTGATGGCTTTGGGGGACAAAGTTCAGCAAAGATAGGGTGAATTTATAGGGTATTTTTGCAGAATTCCAAGACATAGATAATTTGGGCCTGAGCAAGGATTGCTAATAGGAATGGAAAAAAGTAAGAAACATTTAGCAGGGAAATTTACACATGGCTAGAGAAGGAGAAAGAAGGAAGGAGCAAAGCTTGGGAGACTGGATGGATAGTGAACAGTATAGGTAATATACTAAAAAATATATTTATAACTAAATGCTAGATGTTTAGGCTAGACTATAGGACATAATACTATAGAACATCTGAACTACCTCTTTATTATTCTCTCTTTGTTGAGGAAGATGTTCACATAAATCGTTTTTTTAAATGCATGTCTCCTATTTCTGAGGGATACTAGAAAGCAAACTATGTAGGGTATGAGAACAAGGAATGTATTATATTTTGGGTGACCTCAACATCTATCTATTATCTATCGTCTATCTACCTATCATCTATCTATCTATCATCTATCTATCTATGTATCATCTATCATCTGTCTAATCTATTACAATAAGAAATAATATAGTCCATTATAAATAATATATATAATATAAATATATAAATATAAATAATAAATATAGCACATGAGAATATGTGTCTCATAAGCATGGTGGCATTACTTATTGTCAAACCCAGAATACTTTTAAGAGTGAGAGCCATAGGGGCACCTGGATGGATCAGTGAGTTGAGCATTGGACTCTCGATTTTGGCTCAGGTCATGATCTCAGGGTCCTGGGATCGAGCCCCGCATCAGGCTCCACACTCAGTGGGGAGTCTGCTTGAGGATTCTCTCTCCCTCTACCTCTGCCCCTCACCCCACTCTCTTTCTCCCTAAAATAAATAAATCTTTGTTTTTTAAAGAGTGAAAGTTATAGGGACTGGGTAAAGAATTAAAATTATTATAATTTTAAAAAAATATTTATTTATTGAACAGGTTTTTATTATATTGGTCAATTTATAAAATAGTTATTAAAAAACTATTTGCAAAAATGATATTCTAATAATAATGATATTTGGTTAAAAATTAAAGGACAAGAATAGGACAAGAATAAAACCAGATGGGACACCAGTACAACAAGCAAAAAGTATAACTGTCCCTGGCAAACAGGAAGTGTGGTTACTCAACTTATGAAGACAGAAATGGATTTTATGTGCTAATTCCTGGTGAAATAGTTTCATTATCTCCTTCTGTTGCTTATTCCTTTCTGCTAGGGATCCAGCAGAGAATGTACAGAGGGTTTATGTCCACACATGGACTCACAGTCCAGAGGTTGTTAGTAAACCCATGGTTTCCATGTCTCAGGTGCTATTCTAATACTGTGCCCTCCATCATTGCCCTAAAAAGAGGGACTGGCTGGCTCTGTGGTAGAACATTCTGCTGGTTGGGAAAATAACAGTATTGGAATATACCTTGGGGATGTGCTAGATACATTCTGCCATCTGGGCAGATCCAAAATGTTGGGGTTCATCTTAGGGGAAGAAGAGCTCATCAAGCCCCAAGGGGAAAATTACTGCAACCTTCTGAGTTTCAAAGTGTTGGATTTGGGATCCTCAGAAATAATGACTTTTTTTGTTTAAAATATATGGCTAGGTTGGGAGTGCCTGGGTGGCTCAGTTGCTTAAGTGTTCGACTCTTGGTCATGGTCCCAGGGTCGTGAGTTTGAGCACTGGATCAGGTTCTCAGCTGGGCATGGAGCCTGCTTAAGATTCTCTGTTTCCCCCTCTTTCTGTCCTTCCCCTCCCTGCTCACATGCTCTGTCTGTCTGTCTGTCTTAAAATGTATATATCTAGGTTGATAGAGGGCCTCTGGCCCTTTGGGGCAAGCTGGAATCTATTTCTCATTAGTCCACAGCTTTTCTTATCAGCCTTTTGCCCTAGTAATTATTATTTTTTTATCATTCAAAAATAATTACTGCAAAGAAAGGAAAAAAAAAAACTTCTTATGCCCTTTCAGTATTTGGTATCTTCCTGTTTCTTAGTATGAGTAGTTAGAAGAACAAACACTTTAGAGTCAGAAAAATGTGCCTTAAACTTTAAGCATATTAATATCTCCTGAGTGTCAAATTACTTTAATCAGCTTATCTGGTTGGGAATAATATTGTGGAGTTTGTGATAACTTTGTGGTCAGAATTAAGTGAGATGATCCAAGTAAAGTGCCGAGCACAGTGTTGGACAAATAGTAGGTGGCCAAAAAGTGGCAGCTAGAGTTATTACAGAAAGTATAAAAGGTTTCATGTTGGTGAGGCCAGAAAATTGTCACATAAGCTCCTTTATCCTCCATTTCAGCTTCCTTTCCACTTCTTCCCCTCCCCATCCCCACCAGCTCCTATTACCAGTACTTGGAGCTCTCATGGTGCTGTTTGACTGCCCTTTTTCCTAGTCTAGCATCTTTTGTTCCTGATTTATCTCCCTCACTTCCTTTCTGCCAGACCTTCTAGTCTTATGACTTATGCTTTTGTTGCCTGCCATATCTAACCTTGTAGAGGTTCTGTTAATGTCATTTATACCAAAATGTTAAAGACAAACATCATTTTCATAGGCTAGTCTTGCCAGCACATAGATCTATTTTAGTAAAGGTCAACATCATAACCTTAGAGAATAAAATTGCAGAACTTAAGTTGGAGACATCAGCAATAGGGACAGAGGAGATATTTTCATTTTCAATGAAAGCAATAAAACTAATGAAAAGCTACTATTTAATGGGTGTCTATTTTACACTGAGTTTTATATGCATTTTCTCACTGAACCCTCACAATTAATAAATTATGTGCTATCATTATTGCTATTTTTCTGATGAGGAAAATACAGCTTGGAGAGGTAAAGCAAATTGCTGAAAGTTATATACACCTAGTAAGTGGAGAAGACAGGTTTGGAACTCAAGTCCATCAAACCTATCACCATCTCTCTCACTCAATCATTTACATGGTAAGTTTTCATCAGGGCAGGTATCTTTGTGCTCTTTCTAACTTTATTTGCTAGAGCCTAGTGAGGTGCCGGACACACAGTATGCAATTAATTGTTGGTGCATGAATTAATGAATACATATCTATTCTACCATAACCTCCTTTCCATTTTACCTCACTGAAATCACCTTTTGCTTGGATGCCTGCCTTGTTGAATATTCCAAAATTCTGAAGTGCCAGTAGTCCATATACACCGTTCTGTTCCCTGACTTCATGTCTCTATCTACCTGTCCTATCTACCTGCAATTCCTCATTTTCCCAGAAGTCTCTGAGCTATCTTCCACTTACCCTGTAACATAGAGCTCAGGCTTTCCCTTTCTTTGACGTCTCCTCCTTCCTTTCCCTCACCGTCTCCTTTCCTCTTCCCACCATGGCCCAACCCGACAGGGTTCCTTTCATGCCTATGTCTTCCACTAGACCATGGTGTATTTGAAAGTGAATGTCTGACATCTTTTTTGTCTTTTTTTTTTTTTTTTGTACCTAACATATTTTTCTTCTGACATATTTTTATATGCTTCTGGCCTAGCCTAGTTTATCAATTCTCAGGTGCTTTTTCTTTCTTTCTTTTTTTTTTTTTTTCGTATTTTAACGTCTCTGAATTTGGGATACCTCTTTCAGTTGATGGAATCTTAAAATTATAATTGACAGTGTTTTTTCTGATCTAGTGATACAAAAAGAAGAGTTGACCGAGTCCTAGAATTAATGGCATCTTAGATTTAACATAATATGGTAATAATATATAAAGGGTTATATGAATGAAGGAAGGAATAACAATCGTAGCCCTCCTCAAGTCATATTATTATTCCTACTTACAACCTACCTGTTCTGCATCATAGACAATGTGGCAGGGCAACAGTTGAGCATTATTCTTTATGTTGGGTTTTCCTAGTACAAGTAAGACATAATATACTACCTCAAATTATTCTTAATCATTTCTTTCTGGACTTACATTATATATTCCATATGCTTGTCTTCTAGGTGAAATTGATCTTCAAATTCTTTCCAAAGTGCAGATTCAATATCCAGAAATTCATATCAACAATGAAGTTGTTGAGCCAAGTGCTGAGCAAATTGCCAAGTACAAAGGTACCTGTAACCCATGGTGCTCTATGTCAAACCCTATCCTGAAAGGCTTATCATCCCAAATTTGTCTCCTCAGTCATTAACAACATAGTTACTAGGGTATGTTCTTTGTTAAGCTTATTGGGAAAAGAACATATTTAATTTGTTTTCTTGGCAGACATGACTAACACCTCAGAAATATGAACAGTGAATAATTAGATTTCTTTTTTTACTGACTCCTCTATTCCCTGGTCATCAACTATTATTTTTGATGTTTATTCTTAGAGACAGAGTCATTAATTCATTCAGAAATATTTAAACAGAATCCTTGCTCTTAAAGGGTTTGTGTTTAATGGATTATAGCAGGAGTCAGCAAACTTCTCTGAAAAAACGCACACTGTAAATATTTTTTAGGCCACACAATCTCTCTCACAACCAATCAACTCTCCTATGGTAGCACCAAGGCAGCCAAAGATGCTGCTGATAAACTGAGTGTTCGTATGTTCCAATAAAACTTTATAAACACAGAAGTTTGACTTTTATATCATTTTCACATATCATCAAATGTTATTCTTTTGATTTTTTTCAACCATGTAAAAGTCTAACAGTATGAGATATGAAAGGCATAAAGTCAGGAAGTGAAATAGTATGTTTTTAGCTTTAAGTCTATTTAGAAATAGGTGGTGAGCCAGATATGGTCCATGGGCCATGGTCTGCTAACTCCTGGGTTACAGAATCATATCATTTGCTTTCCACTGATAAAATTCACCAGTTGATTCCCCATTAATACTGAGATAATGTAACCAATGTCTGATCAGGGTTCTCATAATTATTTCTTATTGACTCTTTCTTTCATCTTTAATTTCATTTAATACTAGAAAAAAAAAATCAGGATGAACTCTCTGGTCTTCCAGAGCTACATAAAAAAGAAAAATGTGTTTTATATCTGTTATGTATATAACATTGATTGCATTAAAATTTGAAATGGAAATGGATTCTGCATTTGCGATTAAAATTGATGGTGTGCCATCTCTTTTCTATATTTTAGAGCTTGTAGCCAAGACATCAAACCTCGAGAACATAAAGTTTGCTTGGCATAAGGAGACATCATCTGAATATCAAAATAGAATCATAGAGAAAAAAGAATTTCAGAAGTGGGACTTTATTCATATGATTCAGGTAAGAAATATTTATTGTTATATATTCTCAGAAAGATTTTTTTCAGAAATATTTATGAAGAATGCCTAATATTCTACCTTTAGGAAGAAAAATGGAAATCTGGTTTCTGATTTTACAAGTGAACATTATCTGTCCGAATTGAGGATAAAGGTGTTGATAGTACTGAGAGATTCTCTGTAACATTCAAAAAGCCAATTTTTTTATACTCAAACACCTTCAGTTACTGATTTTTTTTCAATGTTGGCTTAATTAATTTTTGTAGGATTGGAAGTTCATAGATAGTTTTGAGGGCAGTAGAGTGTTACATATTCTAGCACAGCTCTAATGGTCTGGATGGACCGATGTCCCAGAGTTTTTCTGAATCCTTTCTTTCCCTTCTGTTGATGACCTGGCTAGTGTGCATGTGACAGAAGGGGCAGGTTAGATCATTCTTAGGTCAATAAAGTTTACTTACATCAGTCAGTCATTCAGTAGGAATTTATTTCCATGATCCAGCACTGATAGTGTATTTCTTAGAAATACACTGGAGGGTTTCTTGGAAAGGGGGTGAGCATTCATTAGATGTTATGGGGACATATGAGTGTATAGACTTTGGGTGTTGTCTACTATCAGAAAATGTGTATATTTTAGAAATACCAATATTAACAGTAAGAGACATCTTTCCACAGTCCACAAGTGCAGTCATCCCAAAGGAATAAACTTACAAGAAATCAAAGGAAGAAATGACTCCAACATTAGTTATCCAAGCAGTCCTACACCTCTGCTTTCCTAGCTGACAAAATCATTTACCTGTAAGAGAGTACTTAAATTGTCCATCAAACCTATAATGTTTCTCTATTAGATTTAATTTCCTCCCTCCTCATATTAACTATTTCATACCTCCTTCTCTCTCCTTACATTTCCTGTAACCCCTGCACCACCACTCATTCCCAGCTGATGACCTCACTTCATACTGTATAGCAAAAAGAGAAATCATCAAATGGAAAGTCATTTTTCACCCTCCAAATTTATAAACACAGCTGCATCTGTACCCAACATCTCTTTCTTTCATCTAATTACAAAAGCCACCTTTTATCAAAAACCTGTCCCTCCACTTGTACTCTGGATCCCATTTTTTACCTGTTATAAAATGTTGCAGCTTCAGAGATCATTCTATTTCTCTCAAAATTTCCATGCATCTTCCTTCTTTCTAAAGCAACTCTGCTTCCTCTGCATTATTATTCTATTCCTCTATCTTCCTCCCTGTCTAGTATACATTTTCCCTATGTTATATCTTTGTCTCTTCATTGTTCCTTATAGTCTTAACACTCTCATGACATTCTTTCAACTTAATGTTCACAGTCAACTTCAGAGAACCTCAGTATCTCTTAGATCAAATTTCAGAGCATCTGTTCTGGCCCACCTCCTCTTTTTTAGCCAGGTCACGTCATAGACTGTTAGCCATCTTATGGATTATGTATCTGGGTACCTATCCCTGTCATGAACAGCATGGAATGACATGATACTAAATATGGACCTGAAGCAGCATAGGCCATGTGCAGCTCCATTTTATTTCATTCATTCATGTGAAAGGGGCGTAGTTTAAGTTGTGTTTGCTTAATGCAAAAAATTCTATCATGGGCATCTAAATAGAATATTAAATTATTGCCCAAGAGAGATGGAGATGAGATTTAAGAAGTAAGTATCTGTCGGGGTATATTCCAGGGATGCAAGCCATTAGGGAAAATTTTCCACTGCCAATGTATAATTCTAGGCTCTACCTGTGTTGAGTGGAAAGGCCTCTCCCTGAACTTCATCAGAGATGGTCCAGAGTTATTAAAAAGGGGTGGGTTGACCCCTAGCACCTTGTGACCAAGTATGTAATCTCATGCTTTATTCAGTCCATTTTCCTAGAGAATCTGTCAACATCAGAGCCTGCCATATTTTCTGTGATTTAAAAAAAGCATCTGTGAGCATATGGTAAAGCTGGTACAAGGGGCTTAATTTTAAAGCAACGTTCCATGAAATGGGGTCTGTTTTTATGGGGCCAGCACCATCTTCTCCCAGAAGAACTATAATTCACAAAATGTAGAGTAAGCATAGAATCGATGCCCCAATGTGGAGTGGAGACTAAGTATCTCCAGCTATAAATGTCTCTGTTATTGAAGTCAGAAAGAGTACATTTAAAACTATTTGGCTGTAATTGAGCAAATACCATAGTTTTCCCTTTTCTCAAATATTTTATCACATTATTACTTTCTTTCTCCATATAACATCTTTAATTTTTAAATTCTTAAAGTGTTTTGTTGAGTACAACTCTCAACTTGAAAATCAAACTTTCTGATGAGTATCTAGCCTAAGTAACAAAGACATTGACATAGAAAAGTGTCTAATTTCTCTTTTCTTTCATTTCTAGATGCTGTATTATGTAAAAGATATCCCAGCTACCCTGAAATTCTTCCATAGTCTCTTAGCTACCAACGCTAAGATGCTCATTATTCTTGTGTCAGGTAAATTATTTACATTCACCCTGAATTTTAAAACAGTAATAGTGCATATGTGCTGGATATATGTGTTTGAAGGCAGCCTGCTATATTTGGTCTTCATTATGAAATTCTTGACTTGGCTTCTGATCGTAGTCAATTAATTAACACAGTATTAGGAAAGTCCTTCATAACAGCTATCAATTTAAGGGGTCTAGTGGAATTAAATGTCTATTTACTTCTTTCTCTGGGGAAAATTTTTCTTTGCTGTCTATATATAAATTCTTTTTTATATGACATAGAGCAAATACCACTAATAGGAATTTTTTTAGTGAGGCCAAAAACAGCAAATATTTCTGTTTACCTCCTTTTTTGCTTCTTGAATGTCTCTTCCCCTTCTGTGATGTTTATTAAATATAAATAACGGTTTAAATATTTGGAATGCCTTCATATTTGATTAATTTGCATTTCTAGAGCCATTATCAATATTGTTCATGGTAGATTTTCTCAAATAACTACCAGAAATTGTTCACTTGTTTTGTATTTCTGTCTTATTTTCCAAAGAGGGCATTTGATCATGTCATGTTGCTTCCAGTATATAATAAGTACCACATAGAGAAGTAAACATGTTAATAAATGAAACACTGACATTGTTGAGTTCATTAATTCATTACTTCTTTCATTCAGCAATCTTCGTGGATTGTCTACATAGTGCTAGGCAGATTGATTCTAGATATACAACAGTCTCTATCTTCCTAAGTGTATACCAGACCCCCTACTCAAAACCATATGTCACAAAATTCATCAATTCTTAAATATGAGAAATGACTTTAAGATGGCAAATAGGGTTGTTGCCTGTAATTCTAGGTTTGAACTCACGTGGGAGTTTTTGCAAATGAGAGTTCCTGTATACAACCTCTTCCCTAAAGGAACATTTTGATATACTATTTTTATCTCTGGTTAATTAAAAATGCTCATTTATGTGGGAGAGTTCTGTTTTCCCATTTAGAAGGGCTTATGTGAACTGGATGCTTCCTACTAACCTCTGTCTAAATTAAGACACTTGGGTAAAGCCATTATACTACATTTAGGAATACAAAAGAAAACTTAGTTGTTACCAATGAGAGCAGTCTATTCTTGATAATCTGTATCAATAATAAAGAAAAAGTGTTACCGATAGAAATAACAATTTATCCAGAAGTCATGTATGTTTGATATTAGGATATATTTCATATCAATAGAAGATCCACTCTTTCTTATATTTGGTTTATTCTTAAATATTTTCAGAAGTTAAGTATTTCAGTGTCAGAAAGCAGCTTTCTACGAATATATTTCTACCAAGAGGAAAAAGCCAGTCTAAAGTTTGACATGAGTAGTCTGCAAACAACTGAGAACTGACTAAGTACCCTTATGAATACAGTATTCTGCTGGCTATCTCATGAATTATATTAATGCAATCCATATTAATACAATCCAATTAATACAATTATATTAATACAATACAATTAATACAATTATTAGTATCAAGAAATGTTCAAACCAAAACAGGCACGGTGAAATATATGGTGATACATGCAGCAAGAATGCTGAGGCATTTCCTAGCTGTGTGAACTTGGTCTATGAGTCTTAGTTTATTCAAGGGCTATTTCTAGATAATCATACCTACACTGCATTGCATCTATGCATATATGTGGTTCATATGTACTATGTATGTATGTACTATGTTTTATACTATGTATATATACATTCACAGGGAAAAAATCAAAGAAAGGGAGTAAAGACTCAAATATCAATTAGCTTTTTCTTAAAAAGTATTTTGAGTCAAAAGATACTCAGTCAATGTCATTTGATGGTGGAAATATTTTGCTAACTTTTTCTGTATACAGTAAAAAACTCCTCATTACTGTACTCATCATGGGAGACAGGTATCCCAAAGAGGACAACATTGTTCATAGACATTGTTCCTACACGTAAGAATGCAACAAATAACAAATGTCCAATTATTAAAGGGACTCTAATGACCCCCCGCCTTTATCACATGCACTTTTCTGAGAAGAGATTTGTACAGCTACAAGAGAAATATCATACATACATTTCTTCTTAAAGAACAACTTAACAAAAGAAGATAAATTTAGGCATTTTATTTTGGACTTTCCAATTATCTCCTAAGGCTAAAAGTTACAGCTTTATTGCCTCTATCAGAAGAGTTATTAAGGAAAGAAATTAATTAAATATATGTAATAAAAAACAAGCCACCTTGATCAATATAGTTTCCTTTTCAGTAAAGAAAATATTCTACTTGAAAAGGTAAATAAAATTGTCAAATATGTTGATCTTGTCATCAGTTTAGTATAAACTGAATGTCTCCAGATTCCCCAGTCTTAGGGGATCACTTATAACTCTTACAAATCCAGAAAAAAAATGATGGGATCCCTTATCCCAAGTAACTTGGGTCATCCATCCCTTTCCCCATGACTCCTAAGGATCTTGGGGGTCATGCTTACATGCTCCTGATGGTTGCCAACCACTGTTTGCCCCAAACTGCTGCTGCCAGTTCAATTTTTGATTTCCTATCTCCAAACCTTGCATGTCTTTCACCTGCCTTTTCTTATCCTGTTCTGCTTTGCTCCAAACACAGACAGAGCCCTATTTCCTACATTCTCGAAAGCACCATTCTTTGATTTTTGGGAGATGGCAAGACTGATGGCATAGAAGGACAGCAGGAACAGAATTTAGCGCAAAGTCCCACAGCCACTCTTTTCCTAGCTTTTCTCCTGCTCAGTGGTGCCCTTCTCTCTTGCACCCACTCGTAACTTCTCCCAGACCTCACCCATATCCTCTTACCTCACTACTTTTCCTAAGATACCAACTCCTCACTTTTCCCTTCCATCCCTCTTATTTGTTCCTTGGAGCAGTTTAACTCCCTTTTGATCTACCTCTCTCACCTGGGTAAATCTGTGCACCTATGAACCTGTCTTAGCCACAGTATATTTCCCCAGGATAAACTGTATTGCCCCTTAGTGTATGGAAGTGGCTGCAGTTTCCTTTTTTAAAAATAGCAATATTTTCTTTGTTGCATTAACAAAGTCAATACAAATATATGGGTCAGCTTTTAGAAAGATAGATCATGGCCAGTTTCCAACAGAAAAAACAAATTGAATCACAAGAAATTTGCAATCAGATTTGTCTTATATCCAATTAACATGTATAGGATTGATCTACATTTTTATTGTTCATTTTTTCATTTGCTGATACCACTTCAAATCCCTGTCTGCCCAGACCAGTCTTGTAGATGGCAACCAAGTTTGAGAATGCTTCCCGGGTCATATGAGGTGCCTGAGTAACTTCCTCCTTCACCCCATAAGAAAACCATTGCCCTAAACTGCCTTCTCAGCTCAAACTATAATCCTTGAAACCCCCTTCTCCATATTTACCCCATGAAAACATTCCTTAAACTTGAATATTGCCCTAAAACTTGGAACACCTATACCAAAATGGTTCACACTAAGTTCTGTTCTTATCAAGCCTCTTGCAGTCACTTTCTGGGTAGAATTTGCTTCATAATTACCTAGAAGTGCAGAAACCTGTTTGGGAAGAAAGCTTTGTTTCAGGCAGCATTGTCATCCATAGCTACACTTCAACGCAGAAAACTGGGTGCTCACTGCAGACGATTCAGACAAACCTAGAACTAGTTACTAAATTAAATTTCCAGGAACACTCATATAGCTAATATCTAGGCAGATAATAGTATGTCTGGATTACCATCTTGCTTTAAAGGGTCATCTTAAATATGCCACATAGCTAAGGCTCTTTCCTGTCCATCTCAGACACTGACCTGTTACTGAATTGACAAGTTATTTCTCTGAATAGACTGAATTACTGTTATTTGAGTAGCATATGGACAC
This sequence comes from Mirounga leonina, assembly GCF_011800145.1. Classification (NCBI taxonomy): domain Eukaryota; kingdom Metazoa; phylum Chordata; class Mammalia; order Carnivora; family Phocidae; genus Mirounga; species Mirounga leonina. Next base: position 89,528,149 of record NW_023270377.1, on the reverse strand, counting down.
TCATTTTTGCAATTTATTAATCATAAGATAATGAAATATGGGGTCAGTTTCCAGAATTATGGAGAAATCTAGGTTGGCTCTGTGTTCCATGTGTACCACGTGTACCTAGGTACCATGTGTGTTCAGCCATATTGAAAACAGTACACAGCCTGTACTCTCAGTCCCATGTTGTCTGCACAGGATAGCTGTTTTGTAGGTTTGGTTCATTCAGCTTTTCTTGAGCTTCTACAGTCAGTCACTGCTAGCCTCTGTAGGATGCAGATGACTATTACTTTTCCTCTGCTTTTGGACAGCTCCTATGTAGTGGAGGAGGCATGTAAACACTTGGGGCAGTGTGCTATGTTTCTTATCAGAGGCATACGAGGAGTTTAAAGAGAGCTCCTTGAGAGCAGTCATTCTGCTTCTCATCTCTTTGGCACCTAGAACACACCCAATAGATATTTGAATTGAATGGAATAAATATTTTATAATCACTTATTATTTCTGCCTTATAATATTCTAAACTACTAGTTCTGAATGTGTCTAAGAAAAGAGCATGTTTTGGCTAAAACTACATGATGGACTTGGAATCAGAGAACATAGAAAGTTCTGGAGATTTGAAGATAGGTTTAATAAACAGGAGTAAAAGACTCAATAAAGAAGATACACATGCACACACACACACACACACACACTAAAGTGCATGCTGGAATAGGCAGAGAAAAGCGATGGAGAGTAGGCAAATGAAACTCATTAGGAAAAGACAGAGAAATTGAAATCAGAGTTAAATGACAGCATTTACTGTTAGAATACATGTTGCTTGAGGGAAGAGAGGCTTTTATCTGTATTTGTAAGTATCAGTTACAGAACTAGCCCAGCTCAGTAAATAGTCATTTAATTATAACAAGCAGAAGTTCCTGATTATATAAAGATAAAAGATTTGATCTGGGGATGAAAAGGAAGAGAAATAAGGACAAATGAGGTGGATTTTTAAAATGAGTGTCTCACACTAAAATGATATCAGTAGTAGCATGTTTTTCTGCAAATGTAGTAGCCAGGCACTAGTTTTGAGAGTTGCTAGTTAAAATGCAACTTCTCTGGTTAAGGGGGTTTAGCCAGAAGGAGACACTAGTTTTTTGTTCTCCCCTCTCCTTACCTGACTAAGGAAGGAGGCAAATCATGGGGTGTTATTTTTAATACAATGAGAAAAAAGAACCTGGTTTATATCATGTTGGAAACAAAAGTAACACCATATGTTGTGCCCACTGAGAGCCATTATGATAATGCATCAGTTAGAAAGTGTATAATTGCTCAGCTCAGAAATGGCACCAAGTCACACAACACTGACACCAGTAAATTTTCTGCAATCAGTATTTGGTTATTTTTTTTCTCTATCAGCTTAAAAATAAAAATAATAATGATAGTAGAGCTTCTTTTCAACTCATTGAAATATTTATTTTCTTGTAAAGTCTTATTTGTAGGCGTATTCTTATTTGGGCAGATAATCACTGTCTTTGTAATGAAAGATTTTTTAATACATACTCATGACCCTATTTTTTTTCATTGGACTGAGGCTTTGTTTTTTCTCCTTCATTCCAATTTTACCTTCTAGAGCATACCCTGCAGTTATCGCTCCCTCTGAAATATTAGTGGAATGTCAATTATCTAAGCTATTTAAATTTTACTCTTTTCTGCCTTGGATAGTCCGTTTTGTTGAGTTCAATCAGGAGACTTTAGCCTAATCCATGGATGAGGGCCAGGAGTCTCTGAGCATCCAAGAATCATATGCGTAACTGTATAGGTATTTATTGTTTGTGTACTTTGCTGGAGAGTCAGTTACTTCATTAGACCATAAAAGAGGCTTGGGAACCAAAAAAATCTCAAGCCTTTGAAATCTTCACTATTAATCCTGGAATATAGGTTCTCTCTTACATTGCTTTGCCAAGTCCAACTTAATTTTCCAGTACTTGAACAATGTTTATTTACTACGTGTGCCAGTCATGGTTCTTATTTCCTTTACTTTTTCTTGCCCCAATTCTATGCATAAATTCTATTGTTTTCCCTGTTTTGCAGGTGATAAAACTGAGGGAAAGTTTCATAGAGCTATCAGAGGAAAAGTCAGGCTTTGTACTTAGGCAGTTGGCTTTATAGACCCTCTTAATTACTACACTGTATCAACTGTGTATGTAACATCCCATTATTATATGCAGGTATTAGAGGGTCCACAAACAGATGCTCATTTGTGTTGATGTAGTAGTATTATAGATTTCTAAACAGCAAGTTTGCTTTTTCACAGTCTCAAGATTACAGCCAGTGAAAATATATTATCAAACTAATTCCATATGATGTTCATTTATAAGTACTTATTACCCATCTGCATGTGCTTAGCATTGTGCAACAATTCACTTAAATTATCTCATTTAATACTTGCACTTGCATTTGAGGTAAGTATGGTTATCCCCACTTTATAGATCAGAAAACTAAGGTTCTCAGAGACTAAATAACAAATCTCATCTTATTCATGAAGTGTCAGAAGTACATTCCAACCTGTGTCTCTCTCCCTCAGAGGCTGCATCTCTTAGCTTCTACACTGGGCTGGGTTTACAATTAAACACAATAGACATTGCTAAAACATCTTCTAAAGCTGGGAAGAAAATTTGTAAGAATCAGCCTATTTATTGGCAGTGCAAGGCAGCATCTTATAAGTGGAGACATGAGTGGCTACCTCATTTTTTGTTTGAGAAAATTATCATTGTATTTATTGTGCTCTTTCTCTCTGTTTCAGTTCTTACTCTTAGATCCTCTCCTCTGAACTCAAGACTCACATAAACCCCTGCCTTCCTCCTATTACTCCTGGAATGTCCAAGAGGTATCAATAGATATCTCATATTTATATTTCCAAAACTCGACACCTGATGATACATTTAAAACTGCTCCTCCCTCATTCTTCCCACTTCCAATAATGGCAATTCTCTCTTTTCAGGTACTTGGGCCAAAATCATCGGGGTCACTGACTCTGTTTTCACTCATACCCAATATCCAAATTGTTGGCAAATCTCACTGGATCTAGGAGCGTAATATATAAAAAATCCAACCACTTCTCATCACCTCCAAAAGCTAGCTGCTCCAATTTACCATCTTCTGTCACCCAGATTATTGCCATAACCTCCTTACCGTTCTCCCTGTTTCTGCCCTTATGGCCCTATAGTCTATTCTCATCTGTGTGACTAAGTAACCTTATTAAAATGTAAATCAGGTTGAGTCAATCTAATGTTGTGTTGTCCAGTATAAAAGCCACATTTGGCTATTGAAATTGATATGTAAATGAATTGCAATGAAGTAAAGCTTAAAATTCATTTTCTTGTTCATACTAGCCACAGTTCAAATGTTCCTTAGCCACAGATGGTTAGTGGCTACCATATTGGACAATGCAGATATAGAATATGTTCATCGATCCAGAAAGTTATTTCAGACAACTCTACAATGGCTTCCCATCTCATCCCACATGATATGGCACCCTATCTACTTCCCCACCACTCATCCATTCTTATCTTCTTCTATTCTCCCCTTTGCTCACTGAATTCCAATCTCACTGGTTTCCTGGCTAGTTCTTAACATGACAAGCATACTCCTGCCTCAGGGCCTTTGTAGTTGCTCTTTTCTGTACCTAAGGTAATCTTCCCTCTGATACCTACATGGCTTGTTCTCATATCTCTGCTCAAATGTCACATTATTACAGAGACTTTCTGTGACCACTCTATATAAACAGCAACCCATCCAACTCTTTAACCCTCCTTATTCCTTGTTCTGATTTGTTTTTCATTAGCACTTAGCACCATCTGATATGTGATTTATTTACTTGTGTATTTAACTTTCTTTCTCCCTGCTGTGCACCTCTTAAATTAAGCTACCCAAAGGCAAGAATATTTCTTTATTGCTGCTTTATTCTAAGCATGTAGTATACTTCCTGGCAGAGAAGGGAAATGAGAAGAAGAATAAGTAAAAGCATGAACTTTGTTTTATCACACAGGAATCAGTGGCTGGGACAAGCTGTGGAAAAAGTACGGATCCCGCTTACCTCAGGATGACCTCTGTCAGTATGTCACATCGTCTGACCTCACTCAGATGCTGGATAAATTGGGGATTAAGTATGAGTGTTACGACCTTCTGTCCACCATGGACATATCTGATTGTTTTATTGATGGCAATGAAAATGGAGAACTGCTTTGTGATTTTTTGACAGAAACCTGCTACTTTAATACAACAGCACCACCTGATCTCAAAGCAGAAATTATGAAAGATCTGCAAGAGTCTGAATTCAGTGTAAAGAAAGAGGGAAAGGTTCTTTTTAATAATAGTCTGAGTTTCATAGTGGTTGAGGCATAAATATCAACATGTAAGTGTATTAAAAAATTATATTTTGAATAATGTTGATCATTTATTTCTGTATTAAAATTATAAACACATCTCAATATAAATAGATCATTGTCTCATATATAAAATCTAGAAAATTCCAAGACATTCTCAGATTTCCATGCGAATCATAGAGGATACTGTTAGTCTTATCCCATTCCTTCCCCACATCAAGAGGCCACATTCAGAATAAATACCACATAAGCTAGAAAAATGAGACTACTAAGTTTCACTGGCTTATTGACAAGAAAATCCTTTCCATTTGTTGATTGTACTGGAATTTCCCAAAATATTAATAAAACATGTGCTATGGATTACTGATATATATGAAAAAGTATATGTTTATTGATTTTTTCCCTTTTGTGAAGAATTATTTGTCTGTGCACATTCTTTTAGTAGTTTCTATCTTGTTTTTATTGATTACTAAAAATAAGCACCTTAGGATATTACAAAATTATTTGTTAGGTGTCCCATTTGTTTCTACTTTGTTTTCTCTTTTATCTTTATTGTTTATCTTTTATCTTTGATTTTATAGTATTTTGCTTGTTTTTTGATATAGTGAAGTTTTTTTCTATTTTATTCAGTCAAATTTTAGGGTTTTTTTCTTTCTTTCTTATTTCTGGGTTTCTGACACATTTTTAAAGGCCTTCTTAAAACAAGGTTTTAGAATATTTACATGCTTTATTATAAAAAATATAGTTTCACTTAAAAAAAATAAATCTTTGATATGTTTGAAATTTACATAAGTGTAGGAATCTGGGAAGATGGCAGAGTAGAAGGACCCTAAGTTCACCTAGTCCCATGGTAACACTCAAATCAGCATAAATAACAGAAAACCACCAAAAGACAGGCAGAAGAAACACCCCAACTAAAGGTAAAGAAGAGGCCACATGGAAGAGGATAGGAAAGATGAAGATGAGGTGGTGAGCTGAAAGGGTCCTAGCTGTCTGCAATTGGGAGGAGCCAGGGGCATGGAGAAGGGTTAGAAATAGACGGTCACACCAGTGAGCCTGCATGGGGAAGAAGAATCCCCATGACATTTGGCTTTGAAAGCAAGAGGGGCTGAATTTCATGAGTTCTTACAACCAGCATGACTTAAAGACTGGAATTTTAAAAATTAGTAGGCTCTGCTCTGGGAGAGCCCAGTGTGTTACAGGAAACTGAGTCCCTGTCCTTAAAGGAGACAGCACAACAAATAGCCCATGGAGATACAGCATAGAAGCAGCAGTTTGAAAAATGCCTGGGGCATATGGGAGGGAGAATTATTTACTAATCTCAGAACATGTCCCAGAGAAACATATTTCCCTGACAGACTCCTCCAGAAACAAAGGACCTGCCATTTCCATCTCCCACCCATCAGCATAAATGCTTCACCACCTTCAGAAACCAGCAGAGCCCACACTCCTTACCTAACTTGCTTACACTAAGCCCCTCACAGCAGATTTGCCCTTCCCAGTCACTTGACTGCACTGCAGTCTCCTCCCTTAGAAGACTGGCATAAATCTTGCCAACACTGAGTCTCCTGTGTGTTTTGTGGGGCCTTGTTCCAAGCAGCAGGTCACCTCCATACACACCTTGTTAAAACTGCACTCCCTACCCATGTGGGCTTTGCAGAGCATCACTGGCCAGGCCTGGTCTTCACAGCAACTGCATGTACCCTATAGAAGAGGACCAGCACCACCTTGTTAAAAGTGGTGCCCCACCCACTACTTTCAAGAGTAGGAGACATAGCTGACTTTCCCAACACACAGAAACAGACATAGAGAATTAGACAAAATGAGGAGACAGAGGAATATGTTCCAAATGAAAGAACTGGACAAAACCACAGCAAGAGACCTACATGAAATGAATATAAGTAATATGCCTGTTAGAGAATTTAAAGTAATGATCATAAAGATAGTCACTGGACTTGGGAATTGAGTGGATGCATCAGTGAGATCCTTAACAAAGAGATAAAAAAGAACCAATCATAGATGAATAACACAATAAATGAAATTAAAAATACACTAGATGGAATAAATAGTAGGCTAGAGGAAAGAGAAGAAAAAATTATCAACATGGAAGACAAAATGAGAATAGACTTAGGGAACTTAGTGACTCCATCAAGCACAGTAACATTTGCATTATAGGGATCTCTAAGAAAAGAGAGAAAAGGGGGCTGAATATCTATTTGAGGGATTAATAGCTGAAACTTCCTGAATCTGGGGAAGGAAACAAACCCAGATCTAGGAGGCACAGAGATTCCCCCAACAAAATCAACCCAAGAAAGTCCACACAAAGACACATAATAATTAAAATGGCAAAAAGAAGTGATAAAGAAAAAAAAAATTAAAGCAGCAAGAGAAAAGAAGAAAATTACTTACAAGGAAAACTCCATAAGGCTATCAGTGGATTTTTTAGCAGAAATTTTGCAGGCCAGAAGAGAGTGGCATATATGCAAAGTGCTGAATGGAAAAATGTGCAGCCAAGAATATTCTATCCAGAAATGCTAGCATTCAGAATAGAAGTAGGGATAAAGAATTTCTCAGACAAAAACTAAAGGACTTCATGACCACCAAAACATCCCTACAAGAAATGTTAAAAGTGACTGCTGCAGATGACATGATTATATATGTATATAATATATAATATGATAATATATATATATCCTAAAAATCCCACCAAAAAAACTACTAGAACGGATAAATTAATTCAGTAAAGTTGCAGGATACAAAAATCAATGTACAAAAATCTGTTGCATTTCTATACACTAATAATTAAGCAGAAAGAGAAATTAATTCAATTTACAATTACACCAAAACCAATAAAATACCTAGGAATAAACCTAACCAAAGAGGTGAAATACTTGTACTCTGAAACCTATAAAACATTTGATGAAAGAAATTGAAGATGACACAAAGAAATGGAAAGACGTTCCATGTGCATGAACTGGAAGAACAAATATTGTTAAAATGTCCATAGTACCCAAAACAATCTATACATTTAGTGCAATCCCTATCAAAATACCAACAGCATTTTTCAAACAATTAGAACAAACAATTCTAAAACTTGTATGGAACCAGACAAGACCCTAAATAGCCAAAGCAATCTTGAAAAAGAAAAACTAAACTGGAAGCATCACAATTCTGGACTTCAAGTTATATTACAAAACACAGTGATCAAAACAGCATGGTATGAAACAGACACATAGATCAATGGAACAGAATAGAAAACCCAGAAATAAACCCATAAGTATATGGTCAATTAATCTTCAACAAAGGAGACAAGAATATGCAATGGGAAAAAGACAGTTTGTTCAAAAAATGGTGTCAGGAAAGCTGGACAGCAACATACAAAAGAATGAAACTGGACCACTTTCTTACACCATACACAAAAATAAACTCAAAATGGATTAAGAACCTAAATGTGAGACCTGAAACCATAAATATCCTAAAACAGAGCACAAGCAGTAACTTCTCTGACATAAGCTATTGCAACATTTTTCTAGATAGGTCTCCTGAGGACAAGGAAAATCAAAGTAAAAAATAAACTATTGAGACTACATTAAAATAAAAAGCTTCTGAACAACAAAACTGATTGGAAACAAACCAACAAGATTAAAAGTCATCCTACTGAATGGGAGAAGATATTTGCAAATGACATATCTGATAAAGGGTTAGTATCCAAAATATATAAAGAAATTATACAACTCTACACCAAAAAAAAAAAAATCGATTAAAAAATAGGAAGATATGAACAGATATTTCTCCAAAGAAGACATAGAGATGGCCAACAGACACATGAAAAGATGCTCAACACTTCATCATGAGGGAAATGCAAATCAAAGAGATATTTTTCACACCTATCACAATGGCTAAAAGAAACAGGGGCGCCTGGGTGGCTCAGTTGGTTAAGCGACTGCCTTCGGCTCAGGTCATGATCCTTGAGTCCCGGGATCGAGTCCCGCATCGGGCTCCCTGCTCAGCGGGGAGTCTGCTTCTCCCTCTGACCCTCCCCCCTCTCATGTGCTCTCTCTCTCTCATTCTCTCTCTCAAATAAATAAAATCTTAATAAAAAAAGAAAAAAGAAACAAGTTTTGGCAAGGATGTAGAGAAAAAGGAACTGTAGTACACTGTTGGGAATGCAAACTGGTATACCCACTGTGGAAGACAGTATGGTGTTTCCTCAAAAAGTTTAAAACAGAACTACCCTACAATATAGTAATTGCACTATAGGGTATTTATCCTCAAAATACAAAAACACTAATTCAAAGGGATGCATGCACCCCTATGTTTATTGCAGCATTATTTACAATAGTCAAGATATGGAAGCATCCCAAGTGTCCATCGATTGATGAATGGATAAAGAAGAGGTGATTTTATATATATATATATAATGGAATATTATTTAGCCATAAAAAAGAATGAAATCTTACCACTTGCAACAACATGGATGGAGCTAGAGAGTATAATACTAAGTGAAATAAGTCAGAGAAAGACAAATAGCATATGATTTCACTCACATGTGGAATTTAAGAAACAAAGCAAAGGAACAAAGAAAAAAGACAGAGAGAAAGAAAAACCAAGGAAACAGACTCTTAACTATAGAGAACAAATTGATGGTTACCAGAGGGTGAGGGGTTGGGTGAAATAGGTGATGGGGATTAAGGGTACACTTATTATTATGAGCACTGAGTAATGTATAGAGTTACTGAATCACTATACTGTACACCTGAACCTAATATAACACTGTATGTTAACTATATTGGAATTAAAATTTAAAAACTTAAAAAAAAAAAAAGAAATTTACATAAGTGGAAGGAGTTAAAATGAGAACAAAATGTTTACCCTCAAAAAGAGAGGTGGCTATATCAACACAATTTCCTTGGTGGGGGGCAGATTTCCACTGACTTAAAATGCACTTTGTATAATTTACCAAATTTCCAGAAACCCTGAATCTATTTCAACACTCTAGAGTCTCTTATGTTCCTCTGTCTAAGATCTCCTTTAAGACTAAGAGTCATCCTTGGACAGGATTTCCGAGGATTTTTGAAAACTTATTGAATGTGCTTTATTTTATCTTTAATGGCAAACATCTATCATTCTTATAAAAACAGTACATCTCTTTAAATAAGTAAATAATCCAATAATTTATAATTAATAAATGAAGATATATTTAAAGTAAGTAAATAATTACTACTTTTTGTTACATACAGAATAAAAGTTAGGTTTTACTGAAGAGCTCATGAACCCCCATTCTCCCAGTTATGAAGCCTTCAACATAGTGTGGTATTCACTTTTTCATCTTATAGAACTACCACTTAATGCTGCAGGAAATACTTGTAGAGTTAATACCCCTCCCTAATCTCCTAGCTGAGGTCCAGGAAGTATACTGGAGTGCACAGCCTATTTTTGCTAACAAAAGACTAAGCCTTGTTGTTCATTATAAGTAAAACTGGCTTGCATTGCCCTCTTTTCTTAGACAACCTCATCAATGTTTTCTGAATTATCAGTGATAACAAATGAAATGACAGTAATCCAATCAGGTTCCTGAATATGAACCCTGAACCATTAATCATATTGATATGTACTACTGACAAAGGAAATCTGTGAGGCAGGCATAATTGATGGATATGGGCCATGACGACCTTGAACAACTTCCCCAAAAGGATAGAAATCAAGACTCTATAGAGCGAATTATGGCCTTCTCTGAAAAGCACACATGCAAAACAAGAATAGAATTAACATGCTACTTACAGATAGAAAAGAATAGCACTCCATAGATGGATATTTATAAAAATGGCCTTTCTTATCCCTATAAACATCGCTTACTAAAAAAAAAGAAAGAAAGAAAGAAAGAAAGAAAGAAAGAAAGAAAGAAAGAAAGAGAAAAGAAAAAAAGATAAATTCTCTGCTTCAATTTGTTAATGTAATGGGAACACTTGAGCCTTTATATATATATTAAAAAAAAAAAAATCCCCATTAGTACCTACCAGGCAGTGGTGGAAAGTAGGTACAAGGAATGAAACTGCTGACTTTTCAAGTTCACACTTTTGGTTCTGAAAAAAGAGTGTAACATGAATTTGGAATGTTGTTTTATACAAAATTATACATTTCCTAGTGTTTAATAGGGTGCCATGAATATGGATCCTAAGTAATGGGTGTTTAGTGAATTCTTTCTTTCTCAAGCATTCACCTTGTATCTATGTGTTTATATTCTTTTTTTTTTTTTTACCTGTGTGTTTATATTCTTACTGTAAGCATAGCTCAAGAACCCAATAAAATTGATGATTGCCCTTAGTGTTTGTATAAACCTTAACTTATTTAAAGTATTTCTGACACTTTTTTGATTTTGTTGTTAGAGAGTATTTCCAAAATCCAGAGAAGACATTAAGTGGAACACAGTATTACAGGGCCCTGATATTTGCTCATTATAAAAATTGGCAATTTTCTTAATGAAACATTTTGCCAAACTGGTCAAAAAAAAGTAATTATTTCTGGTGTATCTCCATAAAAACAGATTCAAAGATCACAAAGAATACTAGATAATAAGTCTGTGAAATTGCACATACGTAAATGTATATTTAATGTATTTTAAATTTTTGCTTAATAAGAATAGCTTACTCAGAATATTTTGTCATTTTAAAGGCGTATTTAGATGTGTTTACCCCATCAGAATGTTATTTCTAAGGAAATAAGGACTTCTTGCTAAACCCAACAGGGAAATGAATGTATAACATAAAGCCTAGTTAGATGAAGAAGCAAAACCAGACCTCTGGGTTTAAACCCCAGTTCCGTTAGTTATTCACTAAGAGACCTCGGGTAACTGATTTTTCTCTTGATTCTCACATTTCTTCACCTTCAAAATGAATATAAACATCCTTTCTACCTCAGAGGATGGTCATAAGGATTCCAGGAGTTAAGCTACATAAATACACTCATAAAATGGCAGACTCAAGGAATTTCAAAAATATTAGCAATGATTATTATTAATTGCTCATAAAATTTAATATAAAATGCAGAGCAGATAAAAAAATTAAAATTAAAGAAAATTATGACTGAGGCCAGAGAGCTAGTACTTAGAGAAGTCAATCTAATAATTCATAACCTTGACATTTCTAGCCAAAGGTTGATGGGCTCTGTGTCTCCTGGAGCCGAGCTGATGCTTCATGAAGCCCAAGGTGCCATCAGGGTTGGGCCACTCTAGACCCACTTTGGGAAATCTGCCCATCAGATGCTATAAGTGCCCGTGCTCTGTACTGTCTGAAGTGGCCCCATCTCAACCCCATCTGAATAGACCAATGAGTGGGCAGCTAACACAAGGAGGCAACTCACTGGTTGGCCAGAAACTGGAGTGGTTTCTCTTGAAAAATATGAAATGGGTCCTTTTAATTCTTTTCTTAAAAAAATTGAAATTATAGGGGTAACTGCATGGCTCGGTGGGTTAAGCACCTGCTTCCAGCTCAGGTCATGAGCTCAGGGTCCTGATATGGAGCCCTGGGTTGGGCTCCCTGCTCAGTGGGAAGCCTGCTTTTCCCTCTCCCTCTGCCCCTCCCCCCTGCTCATGCTCTCTCTCGCTCTGTCTCAAATAAATAAATAAAATCTTTAAAAATTTTTTTGAAATTATGAATCAGGGGAGATTTGGCATTTGCACTGTCATTCATTAATGAAATATACCTTCAACCAATATTTATTGTGTGAGGCATTGTTCTAAACAAGAGCAGTACTGCAGTAAAGAAAACTAAGTTCCCAATGCCACTGGCCTGATTTCTAGTGGGAGGGCAGACAAAAATAGATATATGTCAGATAGCTATAGGCACTATTAAGAAAATAAAAGTAGATAAGGAGAAAAGAGTACCAGAGGGTATAATATTAGTTAGCATGGTCAGGGAAGCCTTCTTTAAAGGGGTGGGATTTGGACAGAGGTTTAAATGAAGTGCAGAGGAAGGCATGCAAAGAGCTGAGGGAAGAGAATTTCAGAAAGAAGGACAGGCAAGTACAGAGGCCCTGTTGTGGGAATGAGCTTAACATATTTGAAGGACCTTCAGGAGGCTAGGTGGCTTTCTGTAGTAGCTGAGATGAAAGGTCTTAAAATAGAGTCAATCCAGAGTAGCCATTGTGGGCCATAGGGGGGAGGCCCTCATTAGGATGTTAGTTAGAAAGACAGGAATGGAGCACACACAGGAATGAGAGATGCCAGGAATGTAAAACTACATGGCATTTGAATGAGAGATGAGCTTTGGCTGTCTCAAGTAATGCTCCTTGCCATTTCCAATCCCTGTCTATGTCTGTCCTGGAAACAAATACCCTTTTCCTCACAGTATCCTCATGGGTATCTACTTGCCACCCAGATGTCCTAGATAGAACAGCATATAACATCTCATTCGATTATTACTTAATTTGAAAGACTGATAATTTTATCCTATTTTGAAGGTGAAGAGGCTGAGGTACTAATAAGTTAAATGATTTAGCCCAGTTCTGAAAGAAAGTTTGTAACAGGGTGTAAGCTAGACTCCATACCTTCTGAATTCACACTATGTGTCTGTACAGTGGGCAAATTAAATTAATATGCTTTTTCATCTTAGATGTAGCTTGTCTTAAAAGGTAAGACTTCATAGAACTAAATTTCTTTTGCTCTCAAAGGTCCATCTGCAAACAGAAGGGGAATGATCTTTTTACAGAAGGGAAGAAGAAGCATCAGAGGCCCAAAGGGTAATATTAAAAAAATGGTAAAATAATACTCTTTCTAAACACTATGCTTCACTAGTAAGTTTGCTTTAACCAAGTCACAAATACCTGGGTTCTCCCAACCATTGCCTTGACTTTTGCCTTTATTTTTCTACCTCTATTCTTACCAGGTCCCAGGCATTACTAATTTCATGTTTAAATTATCTGTCATTCATATCCTAGCTCCCCTATGATTCATACACCGTGCAATACACATCCATAAAATGCAATCAACTAATGCAGGGTAGTTAAAGCTATGGGTTGTGTAATCCATTTCTCAATGTGATATACGCTGTGAAAAGGCAACTGCAGTAAAGGGGTGGGAGTTGATTTAAGAGGCTCCCTGGGCAACAACAGTCACAATTTCCAAATGTGCCAAAAATTCATTAGGGCTCCATGTCAAATTGCCATAATCTCTGTAGCAATGGATTAATAAATACAGTGATGCGTTGTTCTGGAGGCTGCAATGACACATTGTGGATATTCTGTATAAGCAATGTCTTCCCATGATAATATTCTTCTCTTGAAGAATTATCTGTTTCCTGATTTGTCTTAATGATACTTGAAGGACTTTGCAAACAACCTGCCTAGGGTAGAAAATGTTGAAATAAATCATAGGGGCCATCAACTACAGTCCAAGCTTGGTGAGTTCTCCAAAGACATTTGATACAGAAGATGCAGGAAAATGTCAGTACCCCTATTTGTGTCCTACAGCTAACTAATTTCATGCTAATTTCATTTCTACACTGTGATTCCTCTCTCTACCTGGGTTGATAGATGGATTTCATGAGTTAATTCTCTAGTTTCCGATGCAGGCAGACTGGACATAAATCCCAGGGTTTTATAAAAGAGACAGTTCTTCCGTGCTACTTATTATCAGCACAAGCACATTGCAGCCTTGGCTTATTTATTAAGATACTGCTACCATTCTGCATGCTTTCCAAGAGGTTTAATGTACTTCACAATGGCTTTTAATGGGAGGTGCTTTACAGTTTTTGTGGTTTGTTTAATACTATTTTTATTAGGTTTTTTATTTCTCCAGGTCTGATTGGGAGAATAGTTTGGACTTCTTTCTCATTTTTTAAAAAATACCAAGAAAGCGAGACAAGGAAATGAGCCAGGGATTACTGCTTCAGAAGAAATCTCATGGGACAGATTTGTTTGGGCAAGGTTGGCAACCCATGGGTTTCCCATCTGTGTGTCTTAGGAATGGTGGAGTAAACATTGGCTCCCTGTGTTTTCTTTGGTCTGTCTAATTTATAGATTTCCAGCTTGAAAAAGGGTTGATCATGGAGAAATAAATAAAACAGACCTTAAAGAATTTTAAGGACTCCATGTGAATAATAGTTAATATTTATTGAGGAGTTACAATGTATTAGACACTGTGTTACATTATTTAATCTAATCCTCCTAACAAGCTTATGAATTAGTAACTATTTTTATCCCAATTTCACAAAGAAGAAAGCCAAGGTGTAAATTGCTTGTATCACTTCCCCCACATTCTCACAGCTTGTGGAACCAGAATTCCAACCCACACAGATGAACCCTAGGGACCATGTTCTTAACCACCACATCCTGGCTGCCCTTAATGTTGATCCTTGTTGATTCTCTGTTCCTTTCTCTCCTAACCCTCCAAGCTTCGTTATGGCTATTACCTCCTAGCTGATGAATTTTCATTCTATTTCCCAGGGACTGATCTCCCTTGGTGACTCTGGTACAAAGACAGCACCTGTTCAACTTAGTCAACTTTGATCCTACAATGTACTACCCTCAAAAGGCAACTCCTATATAACTTTGGCCTGCCCTATTGGGCAGGGGAGGACAATTACAGTGAATTGATCTAGTATTTTGGTCTTGTGTAAACATATTATCAGTTTTTGAGTATCCATAACAAAAGAGACTTGGTAATGGCAAATGATAAGGTCTATGTAACTCCCCCTGTCTGGAGAAACGTAAGGTAATGTGCAGAGACTATTTCCCAAAAGCAATGCTCCCTTCTTCTCTGGTAACATAATGTCTAATTTTTAATGAGGTACATGGCTCCCCAGGTGAAAACTACATTTCCCATACTCCCTTTGAGCTACATATAGTCATACGACTAAGTTCCAGCCAATGGGATGTGAGAAGAAGCAACACAGTGTGTGGGTTATGCTGACAAAGCAAGAGTTAAGTTCTCCTCTTCCACTTTTTCTCCTTCTGGATGACTAGAATGTGGATGCGGTAGTGTGCTATCTCAGAATGTGCAGAAAAAGCAGCAATGTCATAGGAAATTCAGAGCAAAAGGTGGAAGGAGCTGAGTCTTCATGGAGCAGAGTTAATCACAACAGGGGTGTGTTTATTGCCTATCCTCAGACTGTTACATGAGAGAGAAACAACATTCTACCCTCTGTGTACAATGCTAATTTACTTGGAGTAAGATAATGCCCTAATCCAAGCAGGTTAATCTAATCCAAGTCTTTCCCATCTTTTTCAGAATCTTTTTTCTAATCTGTAAAGTAGACCAAAAAGAACATTGAGAAAATAAGAGAAAAACTTTTGAAAAATACAACACAGTTTATATTGGGTCTAGGAAAGTCAACAGATATTTTTGAGGAAAAAACATTTTTCCCCAAATAGGCCCAGAATATCAAGATGAAAAGTGTACATATTTTATCAATCACTTGGATTCTAGATGTTTAATAAGCATGATGTCAAATCTCACCTAGCAGATGAACTAGTCAGTCATGGTATTTTAGTTCTGTTTCAACAATTTACAGAGAAATGAGCATCAACAAATTCTGTAATTGTACCAGTGCACTGCTTTTAAAATTTCAGTGGGCAGAAGAATCACCTGGGGAGATTTTTAGATATGCAAATTTCTTGGTCCTACTCTAGATTTGTGGGTGAGGCCCAGAAATCTGCCTTTTTATCAATCAACCAGGTGATTCTCTGGCTCACTAGAGCCTCAAAAACTACAAGATATGGAAGCTTGTAAGGAATATTAAAAATAATGATAGCAATACTTATACATATGTTAATCATTCACTGACATATCTAGACCAGTATTTCTCTAAACAGTACAAATAAAAATAATATCTAAAATGAATTATGCACTCATTATTTGTCAGGCACTATGCAAATTTTTTGACATTATTTCATTAAATTTTCAAAATAAAAGGGCATTTTTTACTAATCTAATTTTTCAGATGAAAACTCTGAGGTTTGGTAGGTTTAGATGGACTTGTACACAGTCTAAGCTAAGAAGTGGCAGAACTGGGTCTCTTCTCCAGAGTCCAAGAGCTTAATTCTTGGACGCTGAGGCCACTCATCATTCTTAGCACCGTGGTGGGTCAGAGGGAAAAACCACAGTTCAAAATTTATTTTAAGTAAGGACAGGAGTGAGTACCAATGCATTCATTATGTGTATACCTGCCATTTGCAGGATATCATATAGGACCTATAGAAATAATGATTTCAGGGATTAAAAGAAAAGGAAGAACATTAAAAATATATATTCTGATTTTAGGGTTCAAGCTTTTTTAAAATTCATCTTTTTAAAAGTCATCTTAGCTTTTTTGCACTCACATACACGCACACACATTTTATAGATATAAAATGTTTTCAGTGGGTTCCCAAGACTGTGCCTGCTCTATGTTCATAATTTTAAATTCATTATCACTTAACTCAAAGTCTTTTGGTGAATTATTTCATTTTTTGTAGTTTAATTTTATTGCAGTTTTTGGTTCTACATTTTGTAAGCTATGGTTTGCATTTTCCAGTTTTGTCTGTTTTTGCCAGTATATATATATGTGTATAGACTGTATATATGTGTGTCGTTTGTGTGTTTATGCCACATCCACGCACACACACACACATAAATCATTTATATATGTACTTCCACATTTATTATCACAGATGTCAATCTCCATAGTGAGAGGAATCATGATGTGGATTATAAATTCATGTTGACATGAATACTTGTGGGTTTTCTTAATTTAAAAATACTCGCATAAGCTAGACACCAACATATATAAAATCTTAACTGGGTCCTTAATTACAGCAGGAAGTTAAAGAAATTAACATACAAAATGTTACACTTTGCTGAAAGACATCAATATATCTCATGCTTTCGTTTCATATCAAGAATTTTTAACCAACAGTACTACTCAGGAGAGAAAAAAGTCTCCATTTTCAATAAAAATAAAAATGCTAAAATGAAATAGATTAATATCTAATTTTATACTTTCATTTATATTATGTGAAAAATTATCTTGAATATTTGTTATGGATGAAGTGGCTTTCTACCAAATTGGGCCTTTTCATAGCAGAAAATGTTAACATAAATTGTAGCATAAATCACTGCCTTGTAGAATACCAGAAGGCGCATATAAAAACCCATATCTTTACTGCACATATTTCCCATTAACCATAATCTATTAGTAATTGAAGTTCATTACAAATTCTTGTAGACTTTATTGCTATCACGCTGCATGACATACCAAACCTGGCTTGCATAACAAGAAGTCCTTGCTGGGAAATATCCTATTAACAATGACAGTGCATTTGTCATTGTGATAATAAACCCAAGAGCTGCCTGTAGACTATAAATTATCAAGGCGCCGTTTGTGCTGCCCTGGCTTAAAGTTTTGTCAGTGCTTCCCTTTTAAACCCCTGATTCTCAGTGAGTTGAAACTCAACAATCAGAATCTGCAGTGAGCTGCAACTTTGCGTCCAAGGACTCAGCTCAAGACTCTTTTTGGAACAATTCTTAAGTATGATTTACATTTTCAAAAAGAACAGAGATCTGCTGGCTTGTGCACAATAGTATTGAAGGGAACTGTAAGACACAATCATTTCCCACGAAGAATAATATGTTTAAATCTGGCCCAGATACCTATGGCTATTTAAAATCAGAGTTTTTAGCAGTCCCAGTCTTGTGCCTTAAAAATACATTATTTAATTCTTAGGAGGGTAACAACTAAACTCAAATGTCAGGTATTCAAGATAACCATATATGCCAATTGACTTTTCCTTTCATGCAAGATCCCCCACTCCTACCCTCTTTGGATCAGTAATTTGAAAAATAAAAGAATTTGCATGGAGCAGGGAGAGAAGCATTGGAGAAGCAAAAGTAATATTGAAATAAATAACCACAACCATGCAAATAGATGTAAAGAGGTCTCCTCTCCTCTCCTCTTCCAAAAATTGGCTTTGATGCCAGTTTTACCAGTCTATGCCAAGGAGATGGAAGGCAGCAGGACCAGAAAGGCCCTTTTGCATTACAGGGTAACTGATTCCACAATCTTCGATCTTTCTTTCCTCAAAATGGGGTTTTATTTAATTACAGTTACCTGAAAGATCTCCCCAATTCCCAAATTAAGCATTTCCATGGATACAATCACAGTAAATAAGACTCTCAAGTCTTGGGGTTACTGCAGAGAGGGAGTGGTTGACAGCAGCTGACTTTGTTTGGACGCCTGTGCACAGGACTGGATGCTAGGTATAATAGAAAAGTGGCAGTGAATGAGAAGACAGCCTAGCTCTCACAGTGGTTATTGACAGCTAAGAGAGACTAACAAGAAAACAAATATAATACAGGATAAAGTGAGACATAACTGTAAAATTAAGCAGTAGAAATTACTTGAGGGAATATAAAACAATTAATTCTTACTAGACAGTTGAAGATTTCTTGAACAGGACACATTTGAGCAGGAACTTCAAGAATCTCATCTCTGTTTTTCGTTTTCCTTAGAGACTCCTCTCCCATCCCACTACCCAGTGCAATATCCTTTTCTGGGATATGATACAACATGAGGGAAATAATAAATTTCTATTTCAGGAATGACCACTGGCTTGCAGTGGGGAGGACTAATTTATACTTGTCCAACTTCTAATAATGATAAATACAAAATCATAGCCAAAACATAGCGACTGCTTAGAGAGAGAGGCAGCAAGCAAAGCACAGCCAGAAGGAATAAATCTGCTTTTTATTTAAGGGAAACTCTAATATCTAGGTCCATCTAGCCTTCTTCCCATGGGACACTAGGCCTTATGTTTTGCTTAGTCATTAAGTGGGAAAAAGCAGAGCAAATGGGTTCTTTTATTAAATTTATTCCCAAACATCTTTGAAAGAAAAATTGAATAGTCCAGGTGATATCAATGTAATCCGATGCATAGCAAATTTACTGGGAGAGACTATATGCAAAATCCTATTTCTATGTTTCAGACAGTATGCTAAGCAATACATGTATTTCACTTCATCTCTGCAAATCATGAAGGAGATTTTAATATTTCCACTTTACAGGGGAAACTGATACTTAAGGCAAGTGGTACAGTGGGAGTTCAGACTCGGGTCTGATTGCACAGTCTGTGCCACACTCTAGCCTTGATACACAACTATTGTCTTTGAGCTAATTTCAAGTAATAGCTAGAGCATTGAGACAGCCACTTCCCACCCTCCAAAACTTTGTTCATATTACTAATTAACTATGCATGCTTCAATATTTCTTTCTTTCTTTTTAGGTCCAAATAATTTGATTGATGCTCTTCAGTCATGTCTCATTTAGCTTTACTTCTATTCTCAAGAACTATTCCAAAATATACTCATTTCAAATTTAACTAAAATTTTTAAAAAATGTTATTTCCTCATAAGAATTATTGGTTCCATCAAAGTTACATGATATTCTCTTTGACTTATTTAGAACAAAATCCATAATTCAAGATCCACTTTTCACTTAAAAATACTCCTGGTCTTGGGGCGCCTGGGTGGCTCAGATGTTAAGTGTTTGCCTTAGGCTCAGGTCATGATCCCGGGGTCCTGGGTTTGAGCCCCCCACATTGGGCTCCCTGCTAAGTGGGGAGCCTGCTTCTCTCTCTCCCACTCCCCGCTGCTTGTGTTCCCTCTTTCGCTATCTCTCTCTGTCAAATAAATAAAATCTTAAAAATGAATACTCCTGGTCTCTACAACAACCAAGCATAAAGAGTTTGCCCATGTCTAGATAAAAGCTCTGCCACCTAAACTTCAAATTCCACAATGTACTCAGAGTCTTTTCTTCCTCTGTTAGCATCTTTGCCATTCGGTGATGGATATCTGTTCCTTCACTTGCTTTCTTTTCAAACTTCATCCCAGTGCTCTAATAAATCATAGATTTTTTTCCTAGCAAGTTTTATGTCCTTTTATAATGGTGAACATGACTTGCATAGTACATGGAGTACTGAAATATTCTGAACAAATGGAGTAGGGTCATTTTGATTCCAAATATTTGCCCAGGCAATAGTTTACCATTTGGAACCAACCTGAAAACCAATGAAAGCATGACGAGCCATCTGCTCATTCCTTCTTTCTCATTCTCAAAAATTTAAAACAATTATTTCCGTTCCTATAGCACCTTTTTTTCCCAAAGAGTTTGGCAATTGTCATGTGTATTATTTCACTTATCAATCCAAGCTTTTCACTAAAATAAAAATAGGTCATTCAGAATAAAGTAAAAACTTACTATGTATCTTATCCAATGGTATCTTCCAAGTTTTCTCCTCATGGGGAACCACACAGTACAAGGACATCAAGTGTCTTACACCAGCCTATGACTTCAATAAGTAGAGATTTCCTCTCCCTACTGACCAAGTTCCCATGTCTTTTTTTTTTTTTTTTGAGAGAGAGAGAGCCCACATGAGTGAAGGGGGAGGGGCAGAGGGAGAGAGAGTATCCTAAGCAGGCTCCACGCTCAGGACAGAGCCCACTCAGGACTCTATCTCACGACCCTGAGAGCATGACCTGAGCCAAAATCAAGAGTTGGACACCAAACTGACTGAGCCATCCAGGTGCCCCATGGAATCCTTTTCTGATCACATATTCCATCTGTACCCAGTTTCTAAAACTCTTCAAATATGACTTATAGAACTCCTGGTCCATTATAATGAAAGACAACTTATGTTCTAGACCCTGACTCTTTTTTGAGAATACCACTTTTCCCACAGCCCTTTCAAATAATAGCTGTTAGCCCCTCTGTGTTCTCAGACACTGGGCTTGCAGGAGGGAAAGGTGCCCTCTTACCCCCTTACTGCTCCTTCCTATTTTCTCTTCCTTCTCCATGGAAACACTCAGTTTTGAATCTCAAATGATCAGGTGCTTCTACACACCAGTCCTCCTGGCTATAGTTATCAACTCATACTAAGGCCACTTCTTAATTTTTGCAGATTTTTGATCCTGCTTCATTGTCATTTTTTTTATATCACTATTGCTTCTTGGTGATTTCAATGTCCTTCCAAGCTAATATGATCCTTCTGATACCCTGGCTTCCTAATTTCTTCCTAACTTCCTATGAACTCTTCCCATGATTATACCATAGACTTTGTCATTATCTGATCTACATCCCCTCCATATTCTCTATTTCCAGCATAATACTCTTTGACAACCACCTGCCATCTTTTTAGATCATTCCTTCCATGATCTTCTCTTCACTCTCCCTTTGAACCCATCAGGATACAAAATTCATCCATGATATGTTTAACTTTAGTTTCACTTTTTCTGACCCATCTTGGATTCACTCTTTTTCTTATCCAGCCTTAATTCTGTGACCAATAATTGTAATCCCTCCCTTGCATATATTAATGACTTCTTTGCCCCTCTCTAGCTTCCTCATAGGCCAAAACACATCCCTGGTTAAATCCAACTCTCTGCCTATTCTATGCCTGCAACTGTGCAACTGAACCTGACTAAATAAAAGCATAAAACCATGATACAGCCCACTAATCTCAAGTGGGCTCTTAAGACTAACTGGAAATTATATTTCCATATCCATTTCTTTTCTATCTACTAATGGACTATTTCATACTTGAAACCTCAATACTTCTTCCCCATCCTCCTTTCCTACTTGATGATTTGATAAAGCAACCAGAAGAGAACTTCACAAACTCTGACCACACCTACTCACCTACCTCCGTCTGTGCCCATACACTCTGCTTTCTCTCCTGGTACTATGGATGCACTGTCCAGGCTCTTAGATAACTTCTGTCCTAGGTACCAACTCTTCCAGTCTGCTCAAAGACCATGCAGCAGCAATTATCCCCCTTTTTCCCCTGAACCATGATTGTCTCTTCTCTATTAGATCTTTCATATCAACATAATAACTTACCATTTCTGGGGCTCCTGGGTGGCTCAGTCGTTAAGCGTCTGCCTTTAGCTCAGGTCATGGTCCCGGGGTCCTGGGATCGAGCCCCACATCGGGCTCCCCGCTCGGCGGGAGGCCTACCTCTCCCCCCTCCACTCCCCCTGCCTGTGTTCCTCTCTCACTGTGTCTCTCTCTGTCAAATAAATAAATAAAATCTTTAAAAAAAATAAAAATTAAATAAATAAATAAATAAATAAATAAAATAAAATAACTTACCATTTCTTCTTCTACAAAAAAAAAAAAAAAAATCTTCCTAACTAACTCTACTTCATTCTCTAGCTACCATTTATTTCTGTCTTTCCCTCTATAGAAACTCTCCCGGTATTTTCTATTATATATATCTCTCCTCTTATTTTCTATTCTATCATTTATTGACAGGTTATTTCATTCTCCCTTGAGCCCTCTCTGTGTTTTATCTCCAATACTCCACTGATATTGCTCCTTTCAGCATCCCTAGTGACCTCCAGATGGCTAGATCTGATAGTATGCCCTCAATTCTCACCTTATTCTAGTAGTAGTATTTGACACCTTCTTTCTTCACTTGACTTTCAGGATATCCCCCCTCAAATGTTTTGCGTCACACCTCATTTGCCACTACTTCTAAGGCTTTTGTTATGGTTAATTTTAGTGTCAACTTGACCAGGCTAAAAGATACACAGATAAGTAGTAAAAAATTCTTTCTGAGTGTGTCTGTTAGGGTGTTTTGGAACAGACTAGCATTTCATTTGATAGACTGAGTAAAGAAGATAGCTCCCACCAGTGTGGGTGAGCATCATCCAATCTGTTGAGGGCCTGAATGGAATAAAAAGTCAGAGGAAGGGCTAGTTTGTTCTCTGCTGGTGTTGGGACATCCATCTTCTCCTGCCCTCAGACATCAGTGCTTCTGGTTCTCAGGCCTTCAGACTACAACTAGGATTTATGCCATTGGCTCCTCTGATTTTCAGGCCTTTGGGTTTGGACCAGAACTATATCATTGGCTTTCCTGGGCCTTCAGCTTGCAGACAGCAGATCATGAGACTTCTTAGCTTCCATAATTGCATGAGCTGGCCCCTTATAATAAACCTCTTTCAATGTATCTTTATACCTCTGTGTAAGTCCTATTGATTCTGTTTCCCTTGAGAACACTAATACAGCTTCTTTTTGAGTTCCTCCTCATTTCCCTGACCTCTTAATTTTGGAGTGACAAGGACTCAATCTTTGGCCTTTTATTTTTCTATCTATGTTCACTTTCATTTCCTTCAGGCTTTAAATTTAATTTAAGTACTCTTGATATGCTGACAACTCTGAAATCTCTCTCTGAATTTTAGATTCACAGAAGCAACTGCCTATGTGGCATCTTTTCTTAAATGTGCAATAGGCTTATCATATTTAATATGTCTAAATACTAAGCTCCTAATCTCCCAAGCCCAACTCAACCTCCTCCATCTCATCTTTGCTCTGTTTCAGTTAATAAGAATGCTGTCCTTCCAGAGACTCTGATCAGAAACTGTGTATTCCTCCTCGAGTCTCCTCTATTATGTCCACCTTATCCAAATATGATGCTGTAAGCCTTTTCCCTCTCTCTGCCTGGATACTCTTTACTCACAAGACCCGTGACTCTTTCTTTGACCTCCTCAGGTCTTTACTTAAATACCATTCTAAGTGAGGCCCTCCCTGACCTTCCTATTTAAAATTTCAACCCTCTACTTCCAACATTTACTATTTATTTCCCTGTATTATTTTACTCTCTAAAATATATTACCATTTTAATGTATGTATTACTTATATTTTTGCTTATGGTCTATCTCCTCTGTCCCTCACTACTATATTATAAACTCCATAAAGACAAGGTTTTTTTTTTTTTTTTCTTAGAGAGAGAGAGAGCCCACTTGCATGAGCTGGGGGTGGCAAGGGTCAGAGGGAGAGGGAGAGAGAGAGAGAATATTGAGCAGGTTCTACACTGACGTGGGACGCTATCTCACAACCCTGAGATCATAACCTGAGCTGAAATCAAGAGTCAGATGCTTGACCAACTGAGCCACCCAGGCACCCCCAGAGTATTTTTTTTAATTGCTCATTGCTCTATCCTAGTACCTAAAATAGCATGGAACATAGTAGGTACTTACCAAGAGTTATAGAATGACTAAACAAAACAGCTATCCTTAATGCTTTACAGGACAAACACTGTCACCTTATGAATTATGTGTTAGGACTACAACTTTCAAATAATTGTTTTGAATTTTACACACCCACCAGCCATTCTGAGTGTCACAAGGTTTCTTGTCTGGAGAAGACAAGTCTGCTTGTTTTAGTGGCAGGAGTCCATTCCTTCCCCGCTGAGTACAAAGCAATTCTCAGAGGGAAAGCCCAGTACTGTATTCTTGTATGAAAGAAAACTGTGGTTTTGATGTGTTACAGTCTAAATGTGAGTGTTGCTCAGTAGCTTGGTGAGTACTCACCTCCTTCCTTCCTGCAGCATAGCATTTAGGAGCCAGCAACATCTTATTCTTAATCTGAATCATTTCCCACAACACATATACTCCTCACAGCATATTCTCTTCTACATACTATGTTCGTGAGTTTATGCTTGACTCTACCTCACCACAACCACCTTTTGTAAAATCAGCCTCTATCAGTCAGGGCCCAACCAGGAAAACAGAAACCAATCCAAGTATGTAAAACAAACACAGGGAATTGGTTCCAAAGTTATATAGGGGCAGGGAGCATTCTATAAAGCTACTCAGTACAGAGGGAAGCAACAGAGATGAGCAACAACAGGAGGCCCCTACAATCCCAAGTTGGAAGGGACAAGAGAGGAGTGTTGTCACTGGAGCCCTGGGGAGGGAGGCATTCCATGTAAGCTGGAGCCAAGTTGGTCATTGCAAGATTTGCTGAAGACACAGAGGATAAGCAGCTGATATTGGAAACCCTACCATAGGCAGAGAAGTGGCACCTTCTCCCTTCTTCCCACCAACCTCCAACCTTCCATCAGTGCCCTCCTTGTCCAAACCCATCCATAAGTGTGTGCCTGTGGACACAGCATGGACCCTGGAAAACACAGCCTATGGGGGTTAGTCAACCTTCCCCTGTCACTGCCTCCTTACCCTTTGTGCCAGAGCAGAGCAAGGGAAAAGCAGAGAAATAAATTTCAGGGCAAGCAGCTCCATGAATAGGCACACAAGATGTGATTTTGTTCATTTCTAGCTGTCAGAAGTTAATTTCCCCAAAATATCTGAAGATACATATGGCGGGGGGTCTTCAGGATATGAAGTAGGGACAAGCTTGCTTACTTTTAACAGGCTGGGATGAGATGGGGGGCTTTTATCAGAGGGGAACTGGCAGGAACATTGTGAGAAGAAGGAGTGAGAGGGGAACTGCCTCCCATGCTCTGAGGCTGTTTCAGTTCCCACAGGGGCCATCTCCTTTGCTTTTAAGGGGAACATGAACTGAGAGACAGGTCTGGTCTGGAATATGGGCACCCATTTCCCATGCCATTCCAGGGTTCATAGTTGTTTGCAAACTTTCTTCCCATGACCAGGGCTTTGATTTTTAAGAATCCATATACTCTCAAAAGGACATAGTTCTAAAAGATTATATTTTACAGGCTATAATTACATAAGTCCCAAATTAGGTAGTAAACACAGGACATTCTTTACAAGAAGTTAGATAACAGAAAGGAACTGTACACTGAGCAGAACCACCTGATTTTCTGGAGGGAACTATTTATACTTTTTAAATTTAAATGCAAACAATAGAATGTGTATCTATACTATTCCTTGAAGTAACATATTATCACACAGCCACTTTCCATTCAGTTAAAGTCAGTGTTGATCAAGCAAAGCATTTGATGTTTGACAACACAGCACATCCCCGACCAGGAATTGTCATGAATCAGTGGCAAAAAGATGAACACTGGGTGAGAGAAACCAGACCCAATTCATATCCCAGCTTTTCCCCTTACTGTTTGGAAATCATTGAAGAAGCTGGCTAATCAAAGTATATTTCTTCATCAGTAATAATGATTAAAATTTATATTTACTGAATGCTTCCTATTTGCCAAGTACCTAAGTACCTTATATACATTAACTAATTTAATCCCCAGAAACCTATTATTGGCTTCATTTTACAGAAACAGAGAAAGGTTAAATAATTGTATAAGCTCAAATAGATAAAAAAGAGCAGAACTAAGGTGGTTTTTATATGTTGTATACCACAAAAGGTGTCCCATCTAAGGGTCTGCCATTCCCATTATAGTCATGGTAGATTTGTATATTGAATAGGATGATTTTCCGGAACATGGCAGTACTGTGTTTTATTCTAACAAAATCAGTATATTCTGACACTTTTGACAGATGGAGGTAAAACATTTTTTAAGAAGTGCACCTTTTTCAAGTATGCACAAATTTGCCATATGGGCAGCCAGCAAATGCATTGAGTAGAACCAGGATACAGATCTGGGCAGTCAGGCTCCAGGGAGATGCTAGAAGTATGTTAGAAGGATGTGTGACTTCAAGTTAAATTGCAAAAACAAAATAAGATACCATACATAAAGGATAAACATTTGTCGTTGCCACATAGTTTTCAGGGAAGAAGAAACTATCTATGTACTAATGCAGAATTATAGTGCTCCTTTGTTTCTAGATATTTTACCAGAACTCACAGACCTTCATTTTTACGGCCTGGGCACTTCATTTGTTATGGACGACCAGTGATTTCCTACCCTTATTTCAGATCTTGCCAGTTCCCAAAAAAGGTCCAACATTCACTTACGTTGATAATAAACCTGACAGTCTCCACAGACGTCTTTTGAAGTAACTTTCCCCTCATTCCTTTTTAGAATAATTTTCTCCTCATTCCTCTTTTTCTTTTCACTAGTTCTGGAGAAACTTGGGGAAAAAAATTCAGAGCTGGGCTTTGTCTTACAGAAGATAAGGACAATGTGTGTCGTGTGTGTGTGTGTTAAATTTATTAAATTGTCTATATACATTTTCCTCTTGACCTTTTTCCAAGCATCCAATCACAGCATTTTCACCTGTACTGACTCTGACAAAATCATTACTGACACATAAGGAGCCCCTCAAGGAAGCTAGATGTCTTCTCATCAGGTGGCTGAGCTTCCAGAGTAGAATCCTCAGTTCTTCTGGACAGACACCCTTCCTCTGGTTTTGTTTTGTTGCAAAACTTATTTTTCACTCTGACCATGAAAATACACATTAATTAGTTGGAGAAACAATATGTGTTGACAAAGGAAAGTAGTGATGAGAGGAAGTTCACTACTTTTACTACAAAGAAGATTCTGGCAGGATGGTCTGCTAACATATTATTATAATAATAATTCTTATAATAAGTAGGATGTACTAGTCCCCCAATAACAGAGACATTTTTCCAGTTAGTTCTCTTTTTTCTGCCTCATGTAAAGACAGAGCTATTATTGTGGCTCTCTGAATCCCCAGGGGGATGCAAGAGTAGCTGAAGTAAGACAACGTTGGTAAGACCCAAACCTGCCTGGTGAGTGCAAGGACCTCTTACCTTGTAGAACTACATAGACAGTTTTATGTTGATCAGCTCCTCTGGGGAAAGCAGGAGAAGATGAATGACTTGGGAAGAATTTACCAAGAATTGGGGTAGAAAAAAAAGTACTCAAAAGTTTAAATACTACATTTTAAACAAAAGTCCCAGGGGGTAACTGTGGGAGGTTGTAAATCCCTGATACTGACTGGTTTCTGAGACTCTTCAAATCCTAAATAAAGATTATAATCTAAATATCAGTTCCCTCCAGGTCCTAAAGCTGAGAATAGTGTACTATACTCCAAATTCTAAATCAAAGTGTTAGATCTTTGAGGTTGCCTGTACAAGAGGATTGGATAAAATTGATTCTGCCATCTATTGCCAACTCACCTCTTGATTATAAAGAGCAGAAAGCAAGAGAGGCCTGGAAGTAAAGAGTGATGGACAGGGTGTTGTCAGCAAGCAGCTCAGGCTATAAGGGAGAAGATTATTTCATCCTCAGAAAGTTTAATCCTCAGAAAGAGAAGTCTGGAAGACATAGGGTCTGACATCTTACCACTCATGGCTGAAAGTCTTCAGGCAACCTTTGAGTAACCTTTGGTA
Source organism: Mirounga leonina (assembly GCF_011800145.1). Lineage (NCBI taxonomy): Eukaryota > Metazoa > Chordata > Mammalia > Carnivora > Phocidae > Mirounga > Mirounga leonina. The sequence goes on along the minus strand of NW_023270377.1, from coordinate 89,499,813 downwards.
GCAGGTTTCATTGGAAAGTATTTGCTATGGCCTAAATGTGCCTACCCCCTCAAATTCATATGTTGAAACCTAATCCACAATGTGATGGTGTTTGGAGGTAAAGCCCTTGGGAGGTAATTGGGTCATGAGGGAAGAGCCCTCATGAATGGGATTAATGCCCTTGTAAAAGAGTTCGCAGAGAGCTCCCTTGCCCCTTCTGTCATGTGAGGATATACTGAGTAGGTGGCCATCAATGAGGAAGAAGGCTCTCACCAGACACCAAATTGGCCAGCACCATGATCTTGGACTTCCCAGCTTCCAAATCTGTGAAAAATAAATGTTTGGTGTTTTTAAGCCATCCAGTTGGTATTTTTGTTATAGCATCCTGAATGGGCTGAGACCATCCTGTGTACCTTTGCTTTGGCAGTACAAAGCTGAATCATTGTCCCTGCTCCATATATATTCTCTGCAAAAGGGATCTGTAAATCATGTTATCTCAAAAGGGGATTACTCAAAGGAGTGAGATGACCCCAAGATGGTTGTTTGGGGGAGTAGGTTGTAAGAAGCCAGGAGTTGAAGGAGGTGCAATTAACCAGTACCTAAGGTATTAACTGTGTCAGATAACTGAAGATTAGAAGTCCCGAACTTGAGAAAGAATTAGCAGTCAGGCCTACAGCACATAGAAGGCCTGATGCGAGGTTACAATGACTCAAGTGAATTAAGTCCTTGTATATCTCACCTAGCTCTGGCTTTGTTCCAATTCTGAAGGTTCAGGGAGCCTACACCTGGGGGAAGAGGAAGGGAATGCAAGCCAAGGGGAATAGTAAAGAAGCTGATCTAGCCATTTTTGTCCAATGCAGTCTTTCTAGCCTGAGGCAGGCCCAAGCTGGGAGAGCTAAAAGGCTTCAAACAGCGTAAGTCAAAGAAACTAAAGTGTAGATGCTTCACTGGATTTTAATTTTAGTATCTGAGTGGAATAGAAGCTGTGGGATTATCCATTGTGGAAGATAATGAGTCAAAGGATCAAGGTTAATAGAAAGTTGTTTTCTGCTTTCATATACCCAAATCTGGCTCATTCAATAGTCAGGATTTTAGAAAAAAAATAACCTTGCCGATTGTGATCAGTGCTGTCAATGAGCTAAGCAGGTCAGGAGAGGCCTCTCTCAGACAAGTGTCCTTGAATCTGAGGCCTGAGTGGTGAGGAGGAGCCAACCAAAGAGATCTGAAAGAGCATTCTCACCTGAGAAAACAGTAAGAATGAAGGCCATGAGACAGAAGCCTTTAATAATCTAGGCATGGACCAAAGGGCAGCATCAAAAACAGAGAAAAGAGGCCTCTGGTAAGGTTGGCATTGGAAGCAGAAGCCTAATTCTGAAGTACCTTTTAGATTTTAGTCTTGAGTTTGAAATTAATTATAAAGGCAATAAGAAGCTATTAAAGGATTTGAAGGTGATCAGATTTGTACTAAAAACAACACCACCACCAACAACAACAAAGAAAGAAAATGACTCTGGCTTCTGTGAGGAAACTGTATGCTGGTGAGTTAAGGTTGACGGAGGAGCACCTGCTGGAAGCATTTTACCCGTGTAGGTAAGATATGATGTCACCTTGGCCTAGGTATAAGCGGAATTGGCTGAGATGTGGATGGATTTCAGATATAAGTTGTAGGTAGAACTTAGGCCACACACTGATGAGAGGGTCAATTAAGAATCTTTAGTGGAGGGCGCCTGGGTGGCTCAGTTGGTTGGGCGGCTGTCTTCGGCTCAGGTCATGATCCTGGAGTCCCTGGATCGAGTCCCGCATCGGGCTCCCTGCTCGGGGGGGGGGGGGTCTGCTTCTCCCTCTGACCCTCCCCCACTCTCATGTGCTCTCCCTCTCTCATTCTCTCTCCCTCAAATAAATAAATAAAATTAAAAAAAAAAAAAGAGAATCTTTAGTGGATGCTATTCGTGCCCTGCTATTACCTGCTTCAGTGGTAGATATATCCATTTCCCAGCTGCCATGAGTGTTAGCTGCTAATTGCTCACAGCTACTACCTTCTCTGGAGAATTTTCACAAGTTAAACAGTAACTGCAGTACTCAGAAATTTATGTCCTCCAATATCCCACTTGTGATGATCCAGAAACCTGACATGTGGATACCATGTGGATACATGGATACCATGCTGGAGCTAGTCTCACTGAGCTCTTTTCCTCAGTTCTCTCCTGTTTTCCTCCCCCCTTTTCCTGAGGGCACTCACTAAATAAGTCACTTGACTATCACTAAAACAGTATCAATACAATAAATCGCTTGAGAATCCCTGTCTGAGGCTCTGCTTCTAGGGAACCCAAACTGAGAGAGGATTTAATTTTGAACATGTTACTTTTGATATGAATTTGAGGCAACCCAGTGGTAATGTTAAGTAGGTAGGTTGATACATGACTCAACCTTGGAGAGATGGAGTGTTTGGACATCAGTAGCATATGAATGGTATTAATAGCCAGAGAAATGGATGAAGTCTCCAAACAGGTGTAGTACAAGAAAGTCTAGGACTGAGCCCTGAGATTGACAACATTTAGAGGTAGAAGATGAAGATCCTGAAAAAGAGGAAATATGATATCTTGGAATCTGAAGAAACTGTACCTTTATGCCTAGATTTGGGGGTTATAATGGGGTTCTACTATATGATTTCATGGGAAGTATTAGACTCCCTAGTGACCTTGACTGTCTCTTTCACTATACAACATGGAGAAAATTCAAGAAATGTGATTTTCTGTTACAGATCTTTTAATCATTGATACCTGCAAACTGACGCTTTGAGTCTTCATAATGCTAGGTAAGGTTATTTCATGTTAACTGCACAATTAACTCATGTCATCAATGAAGCTTTTTTCATTTAAGTTCCCAGTCCCTTTAAAATTAGAATTTTCCTCATTTGCTGAAGTCTTCCAATTACTTTCTAAGTTGAATTACTAGTGCACTAAACTTTTATTTCCAGAGAAATGAGTTCAAGTAGAGGTCATCCATGCAAATGAGTTGAGTGATCTCAAACTAGTATTTAACTGTGTCTTTAAGTTCTATCTATATTGGTTTATTTTTAAAGGCAAATGAAAGGTGAGAATATAGATCTTGTGTATTTATTTAAAGAGAGATTTCTGAAAATGACTGTATTTTCATCTAAATCTTCAGCACCCATCATGTAACTTATCAGGGAGCAAACTTTATGGCAGGCCAGAGAATCCCAAGATGAAGAGACAACAAGCCAAAGAGGTGGGTCTAGCAACAAAGATGCTCTGAGTTAAAGATGCCATGGAAATTTTATCTATATAAATTATTAAAGTTTAAACTAAATTATAAGGTAATGAATTCTTATTATGAAAAAGCTCAAAGTTTTCAATTCTCATTTAATCTTTCCTGCAATGCTTTCAGTTAAGTAGTATTTTTTTTTTTAAGATTTTATTTATTTATTTGAGACAGAGAGAATGAGAGACAGAGAGCATGAGAGGGAGGAGGGTCAGAGGGAGAAGCAGACTCCCTGCCGAGCAGGGAGCCCGATGCGGGACTCGATCCCAGGACTCCAGGATCACGACCTGAGCCAAAGGCAGTCGCTTAACCAATTGAGCCACCCAGGCGCCCAAGTAGTATTTTTTTTCAACTTAATGATGGTCCAAATAAAAAAAAAAAAATCCAAGCAACTTGTTTAAGAAAGCAAAGCTAATAAATGGTAGATTAGGATTCTAATCTAGGTCCCTCTGATTCCAAGGTTCATACTTTTTCTCCCATACCAAGATCGACCATGAAGACCCAACTTATTATCCTTAGATGTTCCAAGTGTCTTCAGTGTTGCAAAAGAAATGAACTCCAGAAGATAAGATTCAGGGGAGAAGTGAATTCTGTATGTCTAGTCTTTGACTCTTTCCCCAAGGGAACGCCTCCCAGTGGGTCATCACTCATTGATCCTCGTACTTCTTTTTGTCCCTGTAATGTAAGGATTGCATTCCTCTTTGTCTTGAAGCACAATTTATTTAGACATAATATTTTTCCAAGGAATTTACAAAATATGTTGGGGATGTGGGTAGGGGCTGATACCAAGTGAAGGTATAAAATATATAACTTTTCTGTGTCTATTTCTATCCCTCTTTTGCATAAGGGTTGAAGCAGCTTTGGACAAAAGGGAATAGAATTCTGACCTCCAGAGCTCTATACTCAGAGATATAACAGATTGCCTGAAAAACAGGAATTATGTTGAAGATGAGATTGCAGAAAAGGAAAACAGGATTCTGAGAGTAGGGAGGCTGGACATCTGCTTGAGCTTCCCCACCAAGGTTGAAATTGTTGGAGGCCATTAGTGAGTCTGAAAAAAGTGTGTTAGTTGGTACCAGAACCTTATTACCAATATCTGGTCTGGTAAGCACTGAATTGCTGCAACCCCTGGGAGCTTGGGTTATCTAACTGAGGACCCAGCTATGGATTACACAGGTGATGCATCATTCTTTTGCCTTATTCAAATACAGTGATGCTTTTCTCTTTTTACTACAAAGGGGCAATGATGAGGACTCTAGACCTAAGATGCAGGGCAAAACAGGTGGCATTCTCCAATACTATAACATTCACAAATGTTAGATGCAGTAGTGGATTTCCCAAGAACTTAAGTGGAGGCCAATATTTATGAAGTCCAGCTGCTAGTTGCCTTGGAATATCCCTCTTAAAATTAGTCTCAAGGGGGTTCTGATTTCCTACTTAACTAACAAGTCTTTAAAATGTGTAAGATTCACTGTGTTAATCAACTCACTGCCATGTCCTACTCCTACTTGGGGATTTACATAAATATTTGAGCCAGGGTGGTTCTAGGAAGACTGTGCTCACTGCAAATAAGCAGGGTAAAAGTTCAGAGCTATTCAGACTTGGATGTTAATATTAAAATAATCATATCTGTACTCAGAATATGGAGTATTTTACATCGCTGTTACAATCAATGTCCGGTAAAAGTCCTTTCACCCAAGCTTATTATGAACTAGGACAATCTTACCTAAATTCCATTATACCGTTAACTTTTATGCATCCATTCAGGTCATAGAATTGTGACCTTTAACTTATCATTCTATGCTCCTAAAGGAATCTTTAGATTAAAATCTTTAACTTATCATTCTATGCTCCTAAAGGAATATATCTTCTAAAGCCAGTTCACTGTAGTTTCAAAATATATTTTAGTAGTGGACTGAATGGTGGTCCCCATAAAAATATACCCATGCCTTAATCACCAGAACCTGTGAATATGACTTTATTTGGAAAAAGGGTCTTGGCAGATGTAAGTAGGTTAAGGAGCTCAATCCAGTGATATCATTGGATTATTTAGGTGTACCTTAAGTCCAATGGCAAATGTCCTTATAACACCTTACAGCAGGAGGAAACAAAGAGAAGAAGGCCATACGAATACAGAGGTTGGGGTTATGCAGTCACTAGCCAAGGAACCCATGGAGCCAGCAGAAACTGAAAAAGGCAAGGAAAGATTATCTTCTAGAGCCTTCAGAGAAAGCCAAGTACTGCCAACATCTTGATTTTAGACTCTGGCCTCCAGAACTGTGAGACAATAAATTCCTACTGTTGAAAGCCACTAAATTCATGGTAATTTGTCACAGTGGCCACAGGAAACAAATGCAATTAGTAGCAGCACTGAAACTATACAATAACTACAACACAAATATTGTAAAAAGTGGGATACATACTCTAAGAGTATGGTTACTGAATAAGAGGTAAGGTTATTCAACACCTACTAACATTTTGGGAGCATTTTGTGCTGAGAACTATCCCCAGTTTCTCTGTAATTTCAAACCTATAGAACCATACAAAATGGGTGAGACCATCCTGGTTTTACAGCTGATGAAACTGAGGCTCAAAAAGGTTAAGATTTTTTTTCCTGAAGACCACTGCAAGAAAGTAAGAGAGTGGGGATTTGTGTCTAACTTCAAAACCTTTGCTCTTTCTAATATATCATTCATCCTGTTCCACATGGGGATCATTGCTTTTAGACCATCTCAAAATTACAGTAAACTGGTGGTATAGCTGGAGATAGTACAACACAAATGTTGGCTGACAGAGACTTAATGTCATTAAAAACACTATAATTATCATCTTCCAGTTTTAAAATATTTCTTTGGGGATCTTGATTCTCTTCCTAGAAAAAGGCTATACATGAGCTATTGGTGAATCACATTTACATCCTCCTTTGCTCAATGTCCTCAGCAAGATTTTTAGAAGCTAAAAATCACGCATGAGACTGACAGTTCACTCCTATTATCAAAAAAATCAACAAAAATTATATTTGTTGAATATGAACTAAGAGTATAGATGGGTTAGATGAAGTTTGGCAAGGTCTGACCTAAATTCTTAGCAAATTTTGGGGAGGGTTCCAAAAGTTTCCATGCTTCTCATGGCCAGAAGGTTATGTCTGCATGAGCAATTATGCCCCCCGCGCCAAACCTCTTAGAATGATAACTTTAAGAAAAGAAAATCATATTGTAACCATCCCCTAGAAGTTATTCTTAAATTGCTGATATACTCCTAGCTCTTTCCTTGGACAAACTGAACAAACTGCTGAGATTGTGAACATTTGTTATTGTCATAGCAGAAGGTAAACTATTTTCATAAATATGCAAATATCTCCTACTGGGCTTCTATAATATTTCTAGCAACTGTGCTGCAGCGTATGTCTATTTCAAATCTGATGATATTAAAAAGGAGGAGAAAGTGCAGAGCGTGCAGCTTGGAAATATCTCTGCCCAGGAAAGCTAGCAATTAGAGCAAGGGATAGGCGAGCAGCCTGGGATAATGAACAGTACCAAGATAACCTGCTTAATTTGATCTTCCTCCAAATCTGAGGGTGTTGTAAAGGAATGGGCTTTGTTTCTGTAGGGGAATATAGTGAAACACAGGCAATCTCTTTATGATATCACTGCTTATGGACTCAGAGGTTTGTATTATTTCAAAGAAAAGTAATACTTAATCTAAGACAAGAGCCCCTTATCATACTGTTTGCTTGCTTGTTGCGGGGGGGTGGGGAGGCTTTCTCTCCACCATTCTGTGTGCTTAGGGAAGTCAGGGACCCTTGACAACAGCCCCTTGGAATGTCCATATACCCTCCCATGCTGTCAAAGTAAAGGAGGCTCTCCTTAAGCATGGGTTAAATGAATGAGTGACTAAAAGAGAGGGAAAGATAGATATAATGATAAGAGCAAAGGTTTTTCAATCAAACAAGACTAGGATTAAGTCCTTGCTCTACCAGCTACTTGATCTCAAAAAAGTTCATAATGTCTCTGAGCCTTCGTTTTCTCATCCGAAACTACTAGACACTGGGCCTGGCTTATATTAGGCATTCAATTCATGTCAGCTGTTATTAAGTTCTCAAGATAATAAGCTCCATAGCTGACCCTGGGAGAGTAGGCCTAGTAAGGGATTTATTTTTTTTAAAAAAGGTATTTTTGAGCCCCCATGGTATGACAGATGCTGTGCCTGGCTCTTGAGATACACAGATAAAACACTATGGCTTCTACTTTCACCACAAAGTGGAAAGATATATACTTAATAATAATAAGTGTAAAATGTATTATCTATTATTATAAAAATGTTATTGTTAGTATTAAAATATGATGGACATTTTAACAGCCATGCACAAGAGTCAGTGGGAACATATTATAAAGAATGTCAGAGAAGACAAGACAGGGAGACAGGAATAGTTTTATAGGGAGGTAGTTAAACTTATTAGTGATCCCTGAAATTACATAATCATAATAGGAAGTTTTGGAAATGGGCTGAGTTGAAGGTCACAGAGTATTTCAGGGATAATAACTAACCATTGCCAAGACACTGAAGCAATTACCAGTGTTTCTAGAAGGGTTGTAAAAATCTCCTTGACCCCAAATCTTTCCCCAATAATTGGTTCCTTCTTTTGAACACTGCCCTGTCCTCTACCTGGGAAGGTAGAACACAAAGCGTATGAGGCTGCAGTGTGCATGGGTGGTTTAGACACAGTTTTCTGTGAAGACAATTCCCCCAGGCAAGCCTAGGTGAACATAAGGCAAAGCAAACTAGGTTCCATGACACATTCCAATTTTTCATAAATTTGTCTAAAGTAGACTGAATTTTTAACATTTAGAGCAATACATATTTAAGGGAAATATTCATAGCTTCCTATGCCATTTCCAGGCACAAATGTTTCAGGTCCCGAGCTCTTTTTAAAAGAGCTGCTGCCTTTTCTCTTCCTACATCCACATGCATATTTGGAGGAGAGCTCTGCCAGGAACTGGGACCTCCCAAGGCAGATCTCTGTTACTTTGTACTCCCTAATCCCAACTTCCCCTTCTGATTCTGTAAATATTCAAAAGTCCCCTTTTTTATGTAGATATTTGTGAATAGCTCACCCTAAGACAGAGCTTCAGAAATCATAGAAAATTTGAGCATAAATATTAGTGGGAAAGTGTCTTAATGTGATGTGAATTGGGGCGGTTTCTCATTAACAGAGCATGTCACCAATCCTTATCCAAATTGTATCTCATGGGGTCCTAGAGTGTCCCCGGAAATATTCTCAGGTGCTGCCATATGTCTTCAGGAACAAATAGATCTCTAGTCTCCTCATCTCCATCTCAAGCAAAATGACTTCACTTACCTGTATTTATATTGAGCTTTTAGGCAATATTCTGTTTAAGGAAAATGTTTCTGCCACTTCAAAAATTTGAAAAACATTGATCTAGAGAAGTGGTCCTCAAACTTGAACAGATATCTGAGTCACCTGAAGGACTATTTAAAACACAGATTGCTCTGTCCTACCCTTAGTTTCTGATTCAGTAGATATGGAATGGGGCTGGAGAATCTGCATTTTTAACAAGTTCCAGATGATGCTGATATACTGATCTGGTAATCACACTTTAAGAAAGAATGATCTAGGGAGACAAAACTGACTTGGGAGGAAGGGGCCCTAGATTCCAGGCTTAGATATATTACTAGCTAGTAGTAAAAATTTTGAGGAAATCATTCTCCCTCTCTGAGCTTTAGGTTCTACAACTATAAAATTGGAAAGGATGGGGAAGGGTGTACTTTTTCAGATGCTAGTGATAGAGAAAACAACTCAGATTGGCTCACTAACAAAATGGAATTGGTTGGTTTGTGAACTTGGAACGTCCATGTATAAATGTTCAAATTTATACATTGCTGGACACAGGTTCTCTAACAATGTCATCAGGATGCTGTGCCTCTCCACGTCTGGGTCTGTCTTCATCTTCAGGCAGGCTCTCCCTCATGATGGCAAGAGAACCACCAGCAATGCCATACATATATTTTACTGACTTAGCAACCTTAGACAGTATCTGTTTTCAATAGTTTGAGCCAAAAGTATGAAGGCTGATGCTCATTTCTTGGAATGAGCCAATTTGGGGCTCTGTTGACCAGACCAAGGATGTGTACAAATTCATCGAACTAAAGGGTAGGATAGACACAGCTCAGGCCACAGGGATGGAAAGTGGGGGAGATCTGATTCCATGAAGTTACACCAAGGTGTTGCACTCAGAAGAGCCAGGAATGGTGAGACAAAGTCAAAAGACAACTCAAGGGTGAGTAAATCAGATCAATGTTTCTCAGAATCTTTTTTTAACCTATGGACCAGCAACCAAGAACACTTTGTAAAACTTTCCTTAAAGGGGTTTCAAGTCATTGCAGGTTATTTTTCCTATTTTGTAATATAAAGTTATGTTGACCATTTTATGTACTTTTTAAATATCACTCCCTCCTCCAGGTTTGTAACACCCTAGATGGGATCAGGGCAGGTGTTATCAGTGAGTAAGCAGAGGTTTTGGAGTTAGCCAGACCTGAGTTTGAATACCAGCAACACCACAGACTATTTCCCTTGACCTTCCCATCTTTGTGGATATCAGTACCTACCTTCTAGGGTGATGGTAGGCATCCAGTTAGGTGATGTCTGGAAAGTACCTGCCTACTCAAAAGACTCAACAGATTACAACTATTTTTATTATTACTGCCAAACTTGATGGGGCTTTTTTGGTCAAAATAGTCTAGACACCAGCTAGAAGCTTTAGTCTGTGGTCAATCAGATCCAGATAGCCAATTAAAGTCATCAATTTGCCAGACTCAGGGTTTTTTTTTCCCCCCAACTCTCAGCAAGTCCTGAAATCTTTTTAATAAGGATTCTGCGAGCATTTCTGGGAGTTTATAAAATAAGGCAGAAAGTAGCCTGGATGAGATGAGCATAAAAAATGGAAAACAAAGAGAACCTGGAATCAGTGGGAAACTTCATTTTCTTTAATTAGCATATTTAAGTGAAGTTTAGAAGCTGCTTCTTCCCTGAAACATTGCATTTTATTAAAAGCTGTTTAGAGCTCATAACCATTCTGCTGATTTTCTCAAAACACGTTCTCCTTATAGGCCGGTGCTAAACTGTGCATATGAAATGAGCTCAGCTTAATGTTGTGTTAAAAGAATTTGGTCTCTAGAGCTGTCTCTCTTCTTAATAATATGTAATCATACTCCATCTATTTAGTTTTCATTTAACTTGCCCCATGCAGGCAATGAATCCAGTTTAATTAAATGTGCCTTTAAATAGTTGAACGGCACTCATTTGCACCTAGCAAGCCTCCCTTTCATCCTATTAAGACCCCCCTCAAGATATAAAACCCAATAAAGAAGTCATGTAAAAAGTGTGTCTGATAATGCAAAGGAAGTCTGATATTTCCTGTGTACTTTAGTGGAAACTTGCAGTAGCTTTTGGGCAGTGTCACAGCTGAATAGAACCAGTGTGCGGCCTCTTGGATTGTGGAGTGGTTATTTGGATCACTCCTCATAAACAGCACATTTGGAAATGAGCTAGTGACCCTTTGGGTTGGAGTCGGCCATGCCCAAAGTGAGGCCCTACTGAGATACTAGACAGCTGCCTGGCGGCTCTCAGAGAGCCTCTGAAGTAGGCATGGCCAATGCCTTTGGTCATAATCACCAGGGACACAGGGTGGGAGAGGCTGCAGTTTCTCCCATTATAAGATTTGAAAAAGGGCAGGGAAGTTGGTCCTAAAAATTGAGAGAGGATAGTTAGGTGGTATTTTCCAGTCAAGAAAGGATAATATTAAAGAATTGTTAAATAATCATCCTCATCAGAGCCCTTCAGTTAAAGAATGGATTTCTATTCAACCTAGTGCTTCATTATTCATGCATTTAACACATTATTTATGTGTTATGTGCCAATTGCTAGCCCCCTACTGACCAGGGACACGACAAAAAACAAAGCAAAGTCCTTATTCTCTTTAAACTTACATTCTAGTTGAGGGAGACAGAAAATAAACAAAAACAAGGAAAGAACAAATAAATACATGGTCTTGGGTGCTAAGTAGAAAGAAAATAAGTCATATTAAAGAGTAGTGAGATTAAAGGGGTGGGGAGTTGCAGGGTAGTGTGGACGTAGTGTCAGAGAAGACCTATCTTATTAGACACTTTTGTAGGATCAGATTTGACACACCCTTGTGAGCTAAGTCCAGTGCTGGGCATTTTCACATAGTATATTAGTGATGAGGGTTGCTTCAAGTGTTTTTTTTTTTTTTTTAAGATTTTATTTATTTATTTGACAGAGAGAGACACAACGAGAGAGGGAACACAGCAGAGGGAGTGGGAGAGGGAGAAGCAGGCTTCCTGCGGAGCAGGGAGCCCGATGCGGGGCTAAATCCCAGGACCCTGGGATCATGACCTGAGCCAAAGGCAGACACTTAATGACTGAGCCATCCAGGCACCCTTGCTTCAAGTGTTTTAAGCAAGAAAGTGACATGATCATACCAGACCTTTAGAGACTGTAGAGAACAGACAGCAGGGAGGGGGTTGGGGGGATGGGGTATCAGGGTGATGGGTATTAAGGAGGGCATGTGTGGTGATGAGCACTGGGTTATATGCAACTAATGAATCGTTGAACACTACATGGAAAACTAATGATGTATTATATGTTGGCTAATTGAACATAATAAAATATATATATATAGTTTTACTACCAATTTAAAAAAAATGAAATGCCATCTTTGTGATATACTATATTTTGTTTCTTGACTGCTTAATTTATTATATCTTGCCATTAACAACCTATATTAATTACTGTAGCTTCATATCATGTTTGTAAATCTACCTTATTAGTCTGTTTCCAAAATTTCTTTGTTATACATAAACATTCATTTTTGCAGATAAATCTTAGGAGGAACTTTTCAAGTTCTAAAGTAAAATTCCATTGGTATTCTATTAAGTTTTTTTATTAAAATTGTATTAAATCAATAAATTAAAATTGCCAGATTTACAATAAAAAAAAAAGGAGACAAGTAGAAGTAGAAAGACCATGTAGATGATTGTTACAATGTTCTAGGTGGAAACAATGGTGGTGTAGGTACGACAAAGGAGATGCAAAGAAAGCAACAGACACAGGTATGGTGTGATGGCTGAATGGACAGGACTTGGTCATGGATTAAATGTGGGAAATGAGGGAAAGGGAAGGGACTTCCAGTTTTGTGAGTTAAGTAATGGCATATTACCTATAGGTAATAAAAGAATGTGCATGAGAATACCTATGGGAGCACATTCCAGGAGGACAGCTGCAGTAAAGCACATAAAGTGAAAAGGGATGGAGGTGAGGTCAGAGTGGTGAGGGGAGTAGGATGGGGCAGATCAAGTCAGGTTTTGAAAATCTGTTTTCAAGAATTAGGTGTTTTCTCTGAGATGGGAAGCCATTGGAGGGTTCTCAGCAGAGGCTGCTGCAGGGAGGCAGGGTAGAGGAAGCAGGAAGAGCAATTGTTGCCATCAGGTAATGGACGACAGCAGCTTGCATCAGGTAGTTTTGGTTTACATGGTGAGAAAAGGTCACATTCTGGAAATATTTTGAAGCTACAGTTGATGTAATTTGCTGTTAATTTGGATGCTATGTATAAGGGAAACAGAGAAGTTAAGGATGCCTAGATAGATGATTCTGGAAGCTAACTGTGAAAAGGAGTTGAAAATAGGGAGCGTTGGCTGGATGGAGATGGGTGGTGGGTTCAAGAACATGTTTGGATGCTAATTAAAAGAATCCACTAAGGGATAATAATTCAAACATAAGAGGAAGAAATATAACTGATATAGAGGGGACCATGGGAAAGTGAGATGGGAACTAGAGACCTGGGAGGCTGAATATTGGTAAAGGAAACTTCTTCTTTTAAAGCAGAAGAGATGATGAAGAGAATTGGTTTTTATGTAGAAAATTTGATAAATTTGGTAGCAGGAAGGTGGAGATCCCATTTCATGGTTTCTGTTTTATCTTCATGATATGAGGCAAGGTTTTCAAAGGTTAGTGAAATTGAGTACATGGGAAGTTATGAAGAGAGTGGAGAATATATGAATGATATTTTAAAGCAAATACAAGAATTTTCCTAGTAGCACAGCCAAGTTAGAATGTTAAGCACTTTTGAAAGCTCCGCTGAAATCTGGGATCACAAATTTATAATCACACTAATCTGCCTGGCTTTGTGATTTTTCTGCAGCAATACTCATCTGTTCAGATGCAAGCATGGAAAAGACAAATATTAAGATCTACCCAGGAGTGTAGTTTTGCCAGACAGGTTGGATGAGAAGAGGGAGGGGCAAGTGAGTTTTTGCAGGAGCATGATTATTATAATGTGCCATGGAACATACACTGGATAAGGAGATACCTGAAGACAGGGAGGTGTGATATATCAAATTTGGATGTGACAATGGATTGCTGTATCAGTGAAGTCAGTGGTGTACCGTGGTGGACACATGCCTGATTATGTCAACTGGAAAGAAGTGAAGAGTTCTGGTAGAAGAAAGTAAACTATGCTTTTGTGACTTCTGAGTAGATTATCTATTAGAGATGATACAGATATGAAAGGTATTGTGGAAATGGGTGGTTGAAGTGCAATGGGAGTGAAGGTCATTTGAAATGAAGAGATAACTCAAGGAAGTAAGAGATCAATAAACTGTAGAAATCAAGTATTGGAAGTTTTCTGGAGTAGGGTCAAAGTTGAGGTGGAAAATGAACAAGCATGTAAAATGTTTACTGAGGGGTGCCTGGGTGGCTCAGTCAGGTTAAGCATCTGACTTTAGCTCAGGTCATGATCTCAGGGTCCTGGGAACAAGCGCCACATCGGGCTCCCTGCTCAGCGGGTCTTGAGCAGGGAGCTCGCTTCTCTCTCTCCCTCTACCCCTCCCCTCACTTGTGCTCTCTCTCATGCTCTCTCTCTCTCTCTCTCTCTCTCTCAAATAAATAAATAAAAATCTTTAAAAAATAAAAATATTTACTGAATGGGGGATTATGCCTCAACATTGGTAAAGGATCAGTAGGATGGTACAGAAGGATTCTGTCCTCCTCAAAGAAAAATGGAATGTTCTGGAATTACCTCTACGGAGAAAGGGAGATGATAATTCTACCTCCTATTCCTATTAGGAGATAAAGCCACCCTTCTCTTCAGTAGGCTATAGGAAATGAAGTTCATACAAAAACAAATAGATGGAGGGACCTTCGCAAGGCATGATGAGGGTGAGTGGATTTTGCCAATTAGGGTCATGTGTTCCAGAGGAATGGTGGAAGGGTTTGGGAAAAGGGAGTGTGGAAATTTAGCCTCAGTGTTGGGGAGTGGGGTGGGTGTGAAAGATCAGAATGTGATTGGTGGCTTGTTATGCCTATATTTCAACATCGAAGTATGATGGTGTGATGTGATGGTAGGAGCCTCCCTACTGATGGAGGATATTAGAACTAATAGTATCTCTCTGTGACCTGGAGGTAAGGCCCAGTGTGTTATAAGGGGTCATCTTTACTTCCCAACCTGCTGGTATTAGAAGCTTCAGTGAGTGTAATCATGGCTTGCAACAATGGGAGAGCTCAAAATAAATGGCTCTTCTCTGGTGAGAATAGGCAGTTGACTCTTGGGCACAGGGCTGGAGCTTCCTCTTCGAGTCCAGCTTGGGTGGTGTAAGTGGAAGATGAGCCCCTCATATGAAAACTATCACTAAATTGCTCTAACTTCAAGAAACTGTCAGAGGCCAATACAAGTTGTAAGGTGGCAAAAATGATCTCTCTTTGGAAATACTTTCAGCCAGAGAGGGCACAGCCTGGGCACACTCAATGGGTTATGGATGTTCTGGTGACCTGTGTGTGTGCGCAATGTCATTTATCTTTCTCTGCAGTCTTCTGACAGCCAAATTCCTTCTCCTTGTTAGTCAAGAATCTTCATGTGGAAAACTCATGTGGAACAGAACATAGGTCCATAGGAAAATCTGTTCTGAAAAATAGTTGCATTTTGTACTTCTCAGATCAAAGATCATAAGGGAAGAAAGATGAAACTTTTTAATCACTGGGAGAGGCGGACTAATGAGTCACCCATTTCAGTAACTGCAAGGCGGAAAGCACCTCCCCTTACTCTTTCCACCCTGGACAGTGAAGTGCCAGCAATACAATAGCCCTGAGCAGAACAGGAAATATTCATCATAAGAGCTACACATTCTCTACTTCAGTTGCCAACTCCTTATAGGCTCATACTGGAACTCTATTGAATGTGTAACATTTTGATTTAGACTTAGCAGTGGGGAAAGATGAAGAAGAAAGTGAAAATGAACTTTTCTCCTTCTATTCACAGACTGAAATATCATCTAAGTTCTGATTTGGAATGACTAATATGGCAATCAGGGGAGAGTGAGAACCTTGCAGGAAGATCTTTGGATTGTTCTTGGAGTTAAAGGGTAAATTGGAAAGAGGAGAATAGTTTTTGGACATATCTGCAGAATTGGAGTGGAGACCATGCACACTTTCTTGGAATCAGGTTCTAGAAATTGAGTCCTTTTTTTTTTTTTTTTTTTTTTTTATTTGAGACAGAGAGAACGAGAGAGAGAGCACATGAGAGGGGGGAGGGTCAGAGGGAGAAGCAGGTTCCTTGCTGAGCAGGGAGCCCGATGCAGGACTCGATCCAGGGACTCCAGGATCATGATCTGAGCCGAAGGCAGTCACTTAACCAACTGAGCCACTCAGGCGCCCCTAGAAATTGAGTTCTACAGATTTTGAACTTACTCTCTGTACTGCACACAGATTTTTAAACTGAGTCTCAGAGAAAGAAGGAACGATCAGGAAATAGAGACAATTAATTGAATTAAAGTGCAATTTTGACCCAAGGACCTTAAGCAGAACAATAGGTTACTCAAATATTCCGTACTATCAAAGAAATGAAACAGGAGAAGGCAGGTGATTATTGGCCTATTATCACGTCATCAATGCCCCATTAAGATGTATTTTAGTAGACCATAAATTTACTGCAAAATAGTACTATATGACAGGTATTTTTAAGTCAAAATCAATCAATAAAACGTCAAAGACCACTGATGAAATAATGGAATAGATTAATAAGAATGTAATATACAGATCACGTCCTTGGACTGAGCATTTGCTTAGATATTTCTCACTTATACTCATGAGTCTGGAATCCTGACTCCAACACTTACTATGTGATATTGGACATGTCACTTAACCTACATTTCTATCATCATCTGTAAAATGGGAATAATGAAAACAGTGATCCCAGATAGCTGCCATGGTGATTACTGTATAATATGGATTGAGTGGTTGGTACAATGTCTGGCACGGTGTCAGTCCTTAACAGTTTCAATAACTGTTGGTATAAGTGAGAGAAAGTGAACCTTAGTCATTGAGGTGATGTGTGAGTAGGATATAAACCAGGACAGATGGTTATAGGGCCATCTATAAATATAAATGGCCAAGGTGAAGTAGGGACTTGGCAGTATATACCGTTCTCACTCAGAACAGCAATGAAACTAAGATTTCTTGCTCAAAAAGCAGAAAAAGAGTTTCATTAAAAGTACTAAATACGAAGTTTTTTACCTTTTTTCCACGTATGTCCTTTGCTCAAGTATATGCTCAATTATCCCACAGGACTTCACTTACAAAACACACAAAAGATTAAATTTAATAATTTAATTTGAAACTTAGTATTTCAAGACAGCAACAGTAGAGCATTAAACCAAGTGTTGGGTTTTTCTGAGGTCCTGCTCTCACTGCTCCATAGTAATCAGTCAATGGTTGGAAATGGAGATCAGTAAGAATTAATTAGAACTTTTCAAATATAATGGGAATACGTCAGAATCTCAGGCATTTTTCCTCTGGACAGACCATCTGGGGTGTATTTTCTAGTTAGTTGAATATAGCTGGATTATCAACCAGTCTCACTTATTGTGGTATGCAAAGCCTACTTACACACAGAGGTATCCAGAGAAAACTATACACTAAGTTATTTAGTATATTTTGCTCCAAATAAGCTGCCAAATACAATTTTAAAACTAGATAAAAATTCTCAAGAAGCACCCCAGGTCTAACCTGTGCCCTCAAAATTGGATTAATAGAATTCACTCATAGGATTTGCTTGCCTAAACCATATGGAACCCTGATTGCTAATTTGGGAACTTTATTAAATAATGGATTAAGATTCAAAAGGAATGCTTCAGGGAGTGGCTAGTAATAGTTTTGTCAAATGAGACAATTAATACAGCACAGGGTTATCTATTGGGTCTGAGTGGGATTCCTATCCCACTGCCCAGCTCATAATCAGTAGGGCAAAGAAAACAAGTCCACATAGACTAAATGGCCAAGAACAGATGAAGAGCAAGCTAATGGTATAGTAATTAGGAACAAAGCCAAAGCAGGATTCACAGATTGCCAATGTTAAAGAGAGGCAAAGATGTGCTGGATTCTGAAAAATGGACTTATTGGGACAGGTTTTTTATCAGCATGTATTTTTAAACTAGATTGGGGATGATGGTAATAAAGAAAATATTAGCCCCATATCTGGGTTTGTTTATAGATATAGTAAAATATTTGCAAAGTCCCCTTTCCCTTTTCATATAATAATTAACATTGGAATTGTGTTATTTTCCAATATGGCTGTTAAAAACTGCAAAGTAATCATTTTGAAAAGTAGAGCTTGTAAAAAAGTTGGCCTGATGCCTAGAGGGAAAGCAAACGATCTGTCTTTGAGTAGATCCTTAGATAGGTTTTGATCAGGGCCAGATGGTACCAGAAGAGACATGATTTCAGTCTCACTTCTACTGTTTACTATATGTGACCTTTGTTGGGTCTCACTTCTTCACTGGCCTTCAGGATACTTCTCTGTCAAATGGAATGACTGGACAATTTCCAAGTTTCTTCCAGGTCAAACATTCAGTAATCCTTCCCTTAAAAGGACTCTGCGAGACAGTGGAAGAATAAATAACAACTAGAACTTACTCTGGAGTGAGGCTGTTATACGTGGACACGTGAAATCACCTATGCTTATGCTTTATACAGCTATATATTTCCCTATCAAAGCTTCAAGTCTTCTCCATGGCCTTTCCAAGTATACTGGCACATGTGGTCAATTGCCATTACAGTAAAAAACATAATTACAGTTTTAAATATTGTAATCATCATGTAAGTTTGATGACACGCTTTATTTCTTCAAATTAAAATAAAAACAGATCAACCCCCCAGAGCAAGTTGAGAAGAGAGTTGGCTATCCTTGTCAGTTGGATTTCCACAACCAAAGAAGAGGCTGGCTTTCTAATCAGTCTGTTGCAGCTTCTGTACCTATGGTTTTTCACCACTAAAAGATGTCACTGAGGAATTTGGCTGATGATGTCCAGCACTGCAGGTTTTCAGTAGGCCAGCTTCCATCAATGATCTTTCAAAGTAACTCCACTTTTTGGTGCTAAATTCAACCCAAATATACCCTACTTGGTTCCTGAGATCAGCTCTCTTGGCTCACTGTCATCCTTCTCTGAAGGATCAAGAAAGCTTTGTTGTCTTCTTCTTTTCCCATGAAACAGAGGATTATTCCCACCTCTCTTCTAGACCACGAGTCCTTATTTGACTGCCTTTTTCAAGGGTTGTTATGTGTATCATCTTAGGGAACCCCTCCCCATACCTAAGAGGTGTGCAATATGGTTTCAGAAACTCCTTATAAAAATAAATAAGTTACATGAGAAGACAAATTATTCTATTAAAATCCTTTATCCTTTATGTCTAATTAATAATAATAATAATAATAGGTAATCTGAGCATTTACTTGATAGTGTTGATGTTTCTCATTTTAGGGAAGAAAACTTAAAGTATCTTATCTACGACATTTAAGAACCGGGATTTGAAGGCAATTTTGGCATCAGGGCCTGAACTTATAGTACCTGGAGGCACAAATAGAATGATATATTTGAGCAAGGCCCACAGTGTCTAGTATAGTCATGGCATCTGGTGAGGGAAAGAATGTAATAGAAGATAAAAAGATAATTTAGTTTAATTTTAGAAGGATTTGATGATCAGACCATTATCTTATTTGAACATGAGAACCCTTAACACTGTACTTCGGTGAGGGCAAGGAGAGAACTTTACCATGGTACACCATTTTTAAATATCAAGACACATGGGTGCCCCAGGTAAGCTGATAACTTGATGCACCTTCAAAAATATTTGCTTTTAGTATATATTCAACACTTAAAAAGGAAAGGCAGGTCACTATGTGAAGAATATTGAATAAAGGGAACCCATAGTGGAATTGCTTGGCCTTGCATGTATTTTTCTGAGTTCTGGCTCCAAGCTTGCTTGTAAGATAAAAAATGAAAAAGAAAACCTTTCCATCAATTTGAAAAAGAAAGAAAAAGCCTTATATTTATTGGCATCAATCATTATTCAATCAAGTCCTTAAAGGGTCTCATTCTTCCTCCAAGGCTCTAATAGCATCCTAGACATTTGTCATGTTTCCTGGTTCCCTAAGACTTTTCCAATACTACCCTAAAGGAAGGCCAGAGAACTGGCTTTGTCAGCTTCTTGCATCTGGAATTCAGGTATGTTACCTGGGCTCCACCAACTGGACGAAACTTTGCAAACTGTAATAGAAAGTAAATAGTGGTAAAAGCAAAAAACTACACAGAATCCTTTTTTTTTTTCTGTTGTTGTTGCTGTTGTGTTGCAAGATTAAAGGAGAAATATCCAGCATTTGGGGTCTGTGGTGGCTGTGATGGTTTAGAAGAGGCATCAGTACAGGCAGCAAGATAATTGCAGAAGCGATGAGGTTGTGATGCACAAGTGGTGGTGATGCAAATCATTTTACCTGCTGTGCATTGGCCTCAGCTGCAGTTTTCTCACAGACCAGTATTACAGTGTGGTTTTGGAGCATTGCTCGGAGCATTCTGTCTCCAGCTTGCTTTCAATGATTCTGTGATCTGCTAAATATCTTTTTAATAAATTCCTTTTCTGCTTAATCATCGTGAGCCAGCTTCTGCTGCTTGGAACTACAATTCTCATCTGGTACACTGTGTCCTTTCTTTTCAGATAAACTCAATTTTCTTCACCTTGTTACATATTCAGTGATGTTTTCAATCCTCAGTTGATGGTTTGACAGCTCATATGGGTGGGTGCCTCAGGCAGTTGTTGTGCCAACCTGCTATTGAATCTGGAATTGCATATTAGAAGGAGAAACTCCAGGAGGACATCCAGGGAGTGGTGAGAGAGCATATATAGATCATTGTGTGGCAGAAAAATGGGAAAGATCACTAACATGGAAGTTTAACTCTGAGGCTGAAAATATTAGGCTCCAATTCATAATTTGCCTTGGACTAGTCTTAAGTACAGGTGTAGGAACATTTAAATGGTCAGTTGCTCCCATCTCTGAGTTCCCATAGCACGTGGTACTTGTTTTTATTATAACACATCACATGCTGTACTACAATTATCAATTCACTTGTCTGTCTCTACCACTAGAATGAAGCTAGAACCATGACATCACTGTGTGTACATCTAGTACTGATTGTTGGACTTCATGGGAGGCCTAGTAAAAAGTGTTTCATTCCCACTCCCCAAATTATGTACAAATTGATAGATAAGATAAAGGAGTAACAACAAACACTAACATAGCATTTGCCTAAGCACTTTCCATTAACTCTTTCAATCTATAGCAATTCTATAAAAGTAAATACAGGTATTCTCCCATTTTACACAAAGGGAAACTGGGAAATAGAGAAGTTAAGTAGTTTCATAAAAGTCATCTAGCTTATAAATAGAAGTCTTTCTAGGGTCTACAACAAGGCAGAGAGAGCTCAAAATATCAACTTTTTCAGTGATAGAGGTGATAGAGGTAGTGGTTTAAGTGAAAAGCAACAGTAGGTTTCATAATACTGTACCCCAATCTTGAACAGCATGAGAAAACTTTGCTCCCCAAGCAAAGTCTTAAGCACTAAGCTTAGCTCATGGCCATGAGCAGAGAAAAATACTTTCCTAATTTCAATTTCTCCTTGATCCCTGTGTCTGTGGCATCCTGGACCTCTACTGGGTATGGCTCTTTCTAGAATCATCTTTCCACATTCTCATGGTGTCAGGCATTCTTACCCCAAGCCTTGATGTCTGTTAACAAAGTCCCTTGCTATAGAAGTGATAGACCTATGAAAGCTGCCTCCTAGAGAAATTCTTTCCCTTTCCCTACCTTGGTGTCAGTAGGACCAACACCCTAGAACAGAAGCTGCTTTTACCGTTTCTGAAATTGGTACATGAGGGCCCTGTGAGGACCAAAATCTCTGACTTGTGCTATTCAAATACAGTAAAATACAGAAAAATCTTGGTAATTAAACTAATCTGGAGTCAATCTGAGGCCAATTTGTGTGTTTTTCTGGGGGTGGAAGTGGTAATATAGAGCTTGGGAGGCAATTGGTACTGGCAGCATTATCTTTTCTACTAGAGATACCTGGCTCAGAGGAAAGTTAGTTATGAGCTAGGACTAGAAAAAATTGGGCCTCTTATCATGAGGCTGGGAGGCAGAAGTCTGACTCAATTACAGTTTCAGAAGGAGGAAAGTAAAGACCTGTAGTTATGGAGTTCCTTCTATAGGTCAGGCCTGCACTAGGCCTGGAACAACCCAAAGATAGAGTAGCAGGCACTGTTCTTTCTTTAGGCCTTGTGGATGAGGGAGATTTGATTGTCTTAATTCTTGCCTCTTCCTTTTTTTGGTTGTTGTTGTTTGGATGTTTTCATGGGTCTCACTTATACCAAAGGGAAATAACCTTCATTTAAGTCCATATTTCTTATCAGAGGAGGCAAGATGGCAGAAGAGTAGGGAACCTCGTTTCATCTGGTCCCTTGAATTTAGCTGGATAACAATCAAAACATTCTGAACACCCATTAATTCAGTCTGAGATGTAAGAAAATATATCTGGAACTCTATAAGTAGAAAAGTGACTGCTTTTTGCAATGTAGGAGATGCAGAGACATGAATCGGAGGGGAGATATTGGAAGATAAATGGAGGGGGGAGTGATATAACCCTGGAGGGCAAAATCAGAACCCTTAGAAATCTGCTCCAGTGAGAGACATCCCTGTCTGAAAAGGCCTCAAGGGCTGAAAAGGGCAGAATTCTAGGTGGGTCAGTGTGGTCTCAGGATCCCAGGAGTCAAAGAACTAATGGGGGAGCCTGAGCTGGTAGAGTGCCAAAGCAGTGGAGTGGAAAAACTGGTTACAGTCAGGAAGCCCAGGAGGGGACTCTCAGCTCAGGTTGCCATAAACCATGAGCCAGCCAATAATGTGACTGTTCTCCACCTGAGCACCCTGAAAAGGACTAGAACGGGTGGACCATCATCCATCCCCAGGAGGGGTGAAACAGGTGTGCCCACAACCGGGCAACAGCTCTCAGGGTGGCAGCCCTGGAAAGGGCAGTAGGGCAATACTCAGCCATCCCCTGGGAGCAGCGGAGAAGGTAAATGCAGGAGCCCACAACTGCTCTCAGCACTAGGGCACACAAAGGGCAATAACACAGGTCCTGAGGACACCCCCCATGCCCCGAGGATTGCTGTGGGCATGCACTGCAGGAGTCTGCAGAGTTTGGTGTACACAAAAGTGAAAACTGTTTGTCCCAGAGGGTTTACTGAAGAGAGGAGACCATGATCTTTCAGTTTTGGGGCTGGAGATTGGGGCATGGCCATTTTTATTGTGATCCTCTAAAGAGGTGTGGAAAACCTTCAGGGAACAAAAGCTAGACAGAGGATCAGCTTACACTGAGCCCAGCCCCCTGGCAAGTGGCAGTTCAACTCTGCCCAGGCAAAGAAGCCTGAGAAGCAGCACAGTGGGCCCCTCTCCCAAAAGACAAACAGGAAGAACAGGTGCACAACTAGTTTACAGATCCCACAAGACTGTAAAACTCCAGCACCAGGGGAAAATAGTATATAAAACTCGAGGTTTTTTCTCATGATTTGTTTATCTTTCAGTCTAAAATTTTCCATTTCAACTAGTTTCTTATTTTATCAACTCTTTGTTCTTAAGTCACTTTTCAACTTTGATTTTTTATATCTACATTTTAGAGATATATGCTTCATTTTTTGGCCTTTTTTCATTCTATTCGATTTTATTTTTGTATATTTATAAATTTTGCTTTCTTTGCCATTTTGGGATTTAGTGTCTTCTAACATACAGACCAAAATTCAATCAGGAACAAGTGGATCACCCTGCTTTGTCCACCCTGCGAGATTATAGTCTCTCCCCTCCACTTTTCTTTTCCTTTTTCTTTTGTTTTGTTTGTGTTTGCTTTTCTGTTTTGATTTCCCATGGCTTCAGATTTGTCTAGTGTGTATTTTGCTTGGATCATGGTTGATATTGTTGATTCTGCTCCCTCACTTACCCATTCTTCTCTGGGCAAAATGACTAGAAGGAGGAATTCACAACAAAATAAAGAACCAGAGGTAATGTTCTCTGCCACAGATCTAATTGATATGGATATAAGTAAGATGTCAGAGATGGAATTCAGGATAACAATTACAAAGTTAATAACTGGGCTTGAAAAAAGCATAAAAGACAGTAGAGAATCTCTTAGTGCAGCAATGAGATCTAATCAGGCAAAACTAAAAAATGTTATAACTGAAATGCAGTCTAAATTGGCTCTAACAGCTAAGGTGAATGAGGCAGGAGAGAGAGTAAGTGATCTAGAAGAGAGGCTGAAGGAAAAGATGCAAATTTTAGAGAAAAAGAGAGAATCGTGAGAGCAGCTCAAGACAAAAGGCTCCTTACCTACAGAGGGAGGAACATCAAACTAACATCACACCTGGCCACAGAAACCTGGCATGCCAGAAAGGACTGGCATGATATATTCAGGGTAATAAGTAAGAAGAACATGCAGCCAAGAATACTTTATCCAACAAGGCTGCCATTCAGAATGGAAGGAGAGATAAACAACTTCAAGGACAGACAGAAACTGAAAGAATATGTGACCACCAAGCCAGCCCTGCAAGAAATATTAAGGGGGATCCTGTAAACAAAGAGAGAGCCCAAGAGTAACATAGACCAAAAAGAAACAGAGACACTCTACAGAAACAGGGTCTTTACGGGCAATGCAATGGCACTAAATTCATATCTCTCAATAGTTACTCTGAATGTAAATGGGCTAAATGCTCCAATCAAAAGAAACAAGGTATCAGATTGGATAAAAAAGCAAGACCATCCATATGCTGTCTACAAGAGACCCATTTTAGACCAAAAGACACCTCCAGACTGAAAGTGAGGGGGTGGAGAACAATTTACCAAGCTAATGTTCCTCAAAAGAAAGCTGGGGTAGCAATCCTCATAGCAGACAAATTAGATTTTAAACCAAAGACTGTAGTAAGAGAAGAAGAGGGACACTGTATCATACTTAAAATGCCAATCCAACAAGAAGATCTAACAATTGTAAATATTTATGCCCCCAATGTGGGAGCAGCCGATTATATAAAACAATTAATAATCAAATTAAAGACATTGATAATAATACATTAATAGCTGGGGACTTCAACACCCCATTCACAACAATGGACAGATCATCTAAGCAGAAGATCAACAAGGAAACACAGGCTTAGAATGACACACTGGACCAGATGGACTTCACAGTTATGTACAGCACATTCCATCCTAAAACAACAGAATACTCATTCT
Organism: Mirounga leonina; assembly: GCF_011800145.1. NCBI lineage: Eukaryota > Metazoa > Chordata > Mammalia > Carnivora > Phocidae > Mirounga > Mirounga leonina. The sequence continues at coordinate 89,474,866 of NW_023270377.1, read as the reverse complement.
TCTTGAGTGCACATGGAACGTACTCCAGAATAGATCACATACTGGATCACAAATCAGGTAGCAATCAACCAAAAGATTGGGATTATTCCCTGCATATTTTCAGACCACAGTGCTTTGAAACTTGTACTCAATTGCAAGAGGAAATTTGGAAGGAACTCGAGCACTTGGAGGTTAAAGAGCGTCCTACTAAAGAATGAATGGGTCAAACAGGAAATTAAAGAAGAACTTAAAAAAAATCATGGAAACTAATGAGAATTAAAACACATCTGTTCAAAACCTTTGGGATACAGCAAAGGCGGTCCTAAGAGGGAAGTACATTGCAATACAAGCCTCTCAAAAAATTAGAAAAATCTCAACTACACAAGCTAAATTTACACCTAAAGGAGCTGGAGAAAGAACAACAAATAAAGCCTAAACCAAGCAGGAGAAGAGAAATAATAAAGATTAGAACAGAAATCAATGAAAAAGAAACCTAAAGAACAGTAGAGCAGATCAACGAAACTAGAAGCTGGTTCTTTGAAAGAATTGATAAGATAGATAAACCACTGGACAGACTTACCCAAAAGAAAAGAGAAAGGACCCAAATTAATAAAATCATGAATGAAAGAGGAGAGATCACGACTAACACCAAGGAAATACAATTTTGAGAACATATTATGAGCAACTATATGCCAACAAATTAGGCAATGTGGAAGAAATGGATGCATTCCTGGAAATTTACAAACTACCAAAACAGAAACAGGAAGAAATAGAAAACCTGAACAGACCAATAACCAGCAAGGAAATTGAAGCAATAATAAAAAATCTCCCAAAAAACAAGAGTTCAGGGCCAGATAGCTTCCCAGGGGAATTCTACCAAACATTTAAGGAAGAAATAATATGTATTCTACTGAAGCTGTTTCAAAAAATAGAAATGGAAGGAAAACTTCCAAACTAGTTCTACGAGGCCAGCATTACCTTGATCCCCAAACCAGACAAAGACCTCACCAAAAAGGGGAATTACAGACCAATATCCCTGATGAACATGGATGCCAAAATTCTCACCAAGACACTAGCCAATAGGATCCCACAGTACATGAAAAGGATTATTCACCATGACCAAGTGGGATTTATTCCTGGGGTGCAAGGGTGGTTCAACATTCACAAATTAATCATGTGATAGATCACATTAATAAAAGAAAAGGCAAGACCCATATGATCCTCTCAATTGATTTAGAAAAAATATTAGACACAGTACAGCATCCTTTCTTGATTAAAACTCCTCAAAGTGTAGGGTTAGAGGGAATATAACTCAATATCATAAAAGCCATCTATGAAAAGCCCACAGAGAATATAATTCTCAATGGGGAAAAACTGAGAGCTTTTCCCCTAAGGTCAGGAACATGACAGGGATGCCCCCTATTACCACTGTTGTTCAACTTATTACTAGAAGTCCTAGCTTCAGCAATCAGACAGCAACAACAACAACAAAATAAAAGGCATTCAAATTGGCAAAGAAGAGGTCAAACTCTCACTTTTCACAAATGACATGATACTTTGTGTGGAAAACCCAAGACTCCACCCCAAAATTGCTAGAACTCATACAGCAATTCAGTACCATGGCAGGATACAAAATCTATGCACAGAAATCAGTTACATTTACATACACTTATAATAATGTGACTGAAGAAAGAGAAATTAAGGAGTCTATCCCATTTATAGTTGCACCAAAAAGTAAACTTAACCAAAGAGGTAAAGGATCTGTACTCTAAAAACTACAGAACACTTATGAATGAAATTGAGGAAGATACAAAGAGGTGGAAAAATATTCCATGCTTACGGATTAGAAGAATAAATATTATTAAAATGTCTATGCTACCCCGAGCAATCTACACACTCAATGCAATCCCTATCAAAGTACCATAGTGCATTTTTCACAGAACTGGAGCAAACAATCCTAAAATTTGTATGGAACCAGAAAAGACTGTGAATCACCAGGGGAATGTTGAAAAAGAAAACCAAAGGTGGGGGCATCACAATACCTGACTGGGAGGAAGGGGGATGGGTTAGCCTGGTGATGGATATTAAGGAGGGCATGTACTGCATGGAGCACTGGGTGTTATACAAAAACAATGAATCATGGATCACTACATCAAAAACTAATGATGTATTGTGTGGTGACTAACATAACAAAATTAAATTAAAAGTTCATATTTCCTCCAAAAAAAAAAGTCAAAGCATATATTCAAGATCTTTTTGAGGAGGAGAAACAAAAAGAGAATCTTCTGAAGAGAAATTTTCCATTGGCCTTAGGAATACAAATTACTCACCATATTCCTGAATATGGAATGGAATTTGGGAGAGCAAATCCAGTGCAACCTAAGATTTTACTATTAGAATCTTACCAGCGCTCTGTACACAGATCTCAGCCATGTTAAGGTTTAGAAGTGACAAATATTCTATCTATCTAAAATGATCTTCCAATACCAGCCCAAGTTGAACTTGAGTAGTTTAAGCCATACAGCCCACCCCTAAGTCAAGGGGAAACCATAGATTGGCTCCCATTAAAATAGAACCTTTACTGTTAAGCTTAACACACCACCAAGAGCTGACCAGACAGACTCCAAAGAGAAGGAAAGAGAAAAGGACTGAGTTATTTGAAACTCTTCAGTGAGGTCGGCCACTGCCCCCCTGAAAAGGTATGTGTGTGTTTGTGTGGAGGGGGGGGTTGCAGAAAGATACCAAATGATGTCTCTTCTCATAGAAACCTGAAACCAGGGAAGGGAGATTCTCACCCTCGCTCCTGATATCCCTAGACAGCTACTACAATGTCTGGCATGCTGTAGGTATGCAATAAATAATTGTTTAAAGAAGGGATGTCCAAGACTCACACACATGTAACTTGGCCTATGATAGAATCCCAGGGACACCCATTTATTCTCTACCAAACCAAATATTTCATCTCCTAGCAGCAGCATAGTATTAAATGGCAATGTGATTCACTGCATATGTTATGAATTTCTTTCTCTCATCCTTGTGCGGATTTGCAGGACAGAGAGAACGAAGAAGACTCAGTGTGAGTCTAGGCCTTGACTCTGATCTGCCCATGAACTCATGACAACCAACTAACCTCTTAACTTTAATTTTCTACTTCAAAGTAAGGGAGTTGATTCACAAGCATAGCTTTCTGTATTCACATTCCCCAGCAGTTTCTGTATCTATAGCCCAGGATCTCCAAGGAAAAAGAAACTGCTCACTCTAGATAAAAGATATATGTTTACAGCATTCTGTATTAGGTTGAATATTTAAAATAGATCTTAAGGAGATCTATTTAAAATCCTACTAAAAATGTTTTCTATTAGGTAAAGGAGAGAGAGGATTTACTATAATAATACATGACAAGATAATTCCTCATATTCCAAAAGGTCATGGATAAATCATCACTGGTAATATTTTTAATAAATAGCACATTATACTTAATAAAGGTTGCATACAAATTAGTTATTGGTAATTCTTACAAAATCCCACCAACCCCCATAGACAACCTCTGCATCCCAACAGCAGCCCTTCATACTACTGGAGGAGAGCTAGGGCATCAAGTGGGGCAATGGTTCTACTATTCTATAGTCCTGAGTAGTGGAAATATGATGGAGAGAGGACCGCTCCCATAGAGCTATTAAGATTCTTCCCATGAAGTCAAGGCTGACTCAGGGCAAAATTGTGAAATAGGCAAAGTTTTTTCTTTGGAACTCTATCCCATGTCCCATGAACAATTCTGCTTGGCCACTTTCCATGTGACAGTGTTTCCTTCAAGATCTATAAGCATAATAGAGTACTGTCCCTAGAAGAGCTTCCCAGTATGTGATTTACAGCAAGGGAATGGGAAGGTACACAGATAATGCTCTTTGGTCTTTATATTTTGTATGTCTGGATAATTTTGCCTGCTTGTTACTCTGTACAATCTGGGTAGCAGAAAACCGACAACCTACCTCTTACATTCAAATGAAAAAGGGAATGATGTTACAGGTTATTATGTCTGTTAATCTCTTGGGTATGACAGAGGACTAACGGGTTCCCTCGAGAGGCAGAAGTATAGTCCACAAGCTTAACTGCAGATGAATCTCTTGTTTCCTCCTCCTAAAACAGAATAGATCCTAAATCTATACTCTGACATGAGAGATTAAAGGCAAAAGATTTCATTCATACCAAGCTGAAAACTCAATGTGGGTAATATTTGACTATGAATGTCATTTTGAATAGAAAATAAAAGGACTTTGCTAAAAGCCTTTCTGTCTAAAGTTTCTCTTGAATTTTCTGAATTTTCCTTATAAAAAGAACCAATTAATTTGGAGTTTGAGAAGGAGTTGGGAGTCTCCCCTAATATCTGGACAATTCTCTAAAAACAGATACACCCCCACTATTTCTCCCTGGGATGGTTTTGTTATTGGACTTCCCATCTACAGTGGCTTCTCTCTCCATATAACAAGACCTTAAAACCAGGCAAGAATTTCAGTGGCCTTAATACCAAACTTGTGAGACCTGATTACATTTATCATGTTCCTTTACATTAGGTTAAGGGAGCAAAGCTAAATCTCAGTAGCTAGACCCAAGGATTCAGGCAAATAGATGGTTGTGTGTCTATACTGTCTTTCTAATTCATCTTTCCCAGCCACTAGGTGGTCTACACTGCCCTTCTGGTTACAGATTCTGGTTCCACTACTTTTTTTCCCCATCTCAATTTGGGTACTGAGATGATTTTTAGTGCATCTTAACATTTTTTTTTTTCTTAAGTAATTCCAGTTCTTGTAGGTGTAGAGTCTCTCCTTCAAAATCTTCTTCAGGAATCCTTTTCTACTCCCTTTCACTTTAGACCAAGATTACTCCTTACTTACTCCAGTGTTCAAGGCAATGGGCAGCTCTGTATTTAAACTAATGTCTAAGGCAATCTCATGCAAAGCAATGAGGCAGAAGTGGGAGTATATTGGGTATTCTGCTAACACCTGGAGGCTTGGTATCTTCAGAAGGGAAGGACCTACTTTATGTCTTTTTTCACCCTGGATCCTATGCCACTGTTCCTTCTGAGGTGTCCAACATATTCAGACTTTCCACTTCCTTTACACAATCATAGAGATCTAATAACATTTAACACACTGACACAGTGGGGGAGTAAGGTAGCCTTTCTATCAGGAGTCTTTGCTTCAGTAGAAAAAGATTTAGGAAGAACTGGAAGTTATACTTAATTGAAAAGGCATACATCTCTAATCCCTAGAACAATGTAAAAAGGAGATCATTTGGGAAGGCAACTTCTTATTTCCTCTACTTACCACATCAAAGCCGCTTATTATTAACTACCTGATGGTCATTTGGGCTCCATTTACAAGTAAGCATTCAAAAACTAATAGGGGGTACAGGATAAAGCAGAAGTTTTAAAGAATACATTTGCCAGTCTTCTTACCTTACTTGAAGCCTTTTCTGTTTCTGGGCCTTTTAAAATAGAAGCTCCAGAGTAAATTACAAAACAAAATTAAACAGCCTCAAGCAGAAGCACAGGCATCTGAATTTTGGAGAGAGTAGTAAAACACTATAAAGTAGTGACAAAATCCAAAGATGTGAAATGGTTTGGAAAGTGTATTGTATTGTTTTGTTTCATTTAGAGATTCAAGAAATTCTCCTTGACAATCTCACTCCTTTTTTCCTTCCTTTTCTTCTTTTTCTCTCCCTCCCTCCCTTCCTTCTTTTTTTTTTTTTTACCTCCTTCTCCCTCCCTCTCTCCTATCCTTCCCTTCTATTTTCCATTCTCCCTCCCCCTTTCTTTCTCTTAGCAAAAGAGTAATGCAACTCTGGGCTAAGAACTTGTTTGATCCTGAGTCCTAAGTGGTCTTGATCAACTAGATGTATTGGCAACTTTAGCACAGGAAGAGTGGAATTTCCTTTTCTCTGTTTCTTGTTACCTACCTGGACCATGTTCTAGAGATGGAAAAGACCATTGTCAGGTTGGATGATTCACTGGAAGAAATCTGATCTGCTCTATAAGAGCAGCAACTGATCTCCAAGTAATGACACCAAACTTCAAGCCAGAAGTCAGGAAAGAGAAGAACAAATGAGATAGAGAGTAAGTGAGTTCCTAGCAGGATAAAATGGACAAGAGTGTGGCCTACAAACATAGCTATATGTTGATGAGTATTGAAAATAGTCCTAGGAAACATTCATGTGTAATTTTAACAAAGGAATGACAAAGAGTGTCTTTAAAGACTATTGTGGAACTCTGTCATTCCATTCCATCACCTGTGCAGCTGTCCTGGCACAAGCCTCCACCATCTTTCCATGGGCCTATAACTACTTGAACAATGTTCCCAACTCCAGTGACCCTAGCTTCCTGTCCAAGCTGTTGCCAGGATTTTTATAAAACACAAATCTGGTTGTGATGCTCTGCTGTTTAACCTCCCAAATGGCTGGTTATCACCTACAGGATTAAACCCAAACTGTTTAGTAAGGACTTGGCCCACTTCATCTCCCACAAGTATCCAACACCAAGATTCTATCAATTCTATCTCATATGTGCATTCTGTTATCTTAAATCTGTAGGTCTTGGGGGGGGGGGTTAAAAAAAAATCTGTAGGTCTTTTCTTTAACTTTTAAATTTTGAACCAAACACTTATAGAAAAGTTGAAAAAATAGTAGAGATTTTCCATATATTCCTTACTCCCCCTAACATCTTACATAAAAACAGTCCATTTATCAAGTAAAATGAATTCACATTGAGATAATATTCACTAAATGAAATGATCTTATTCAAATTTCACTAGTTTTTCACTAACTTTTTTTTCCTGTTCCAAATCCTATCTAGGATCCCACCTTGTATTGAGTAACTCCTTCTTAGTCTCCTGCAGTCTGTAACAGTTCCTCAGTCTTTCCTTATCTTTCATATCCTTGACAATTTTGAAGAATTTTGACCAGTTGTTTTGCTGAATATCCTTCAGTTTTGGTTTGTCTGATGTTTTCTCATAATTCGACTGAAGTTAGGTGTTTTGGCCAGCACAGAAATGTTGTGTTTTTCTCAGTGCATCATATCATGGGATCCATAATGTTGATATGTCTCATTACTGGTGATATTGACCTCTATCAGGTGGTTCTGCAGGATATTTTTACTGTAAAATTTCTATCATTGCCTTTGTAGTTAATACATATATTGGATTTTGAGACTAGGTAGGTCTTGTTTGCTCTAAAGCTTTTACTCACTAATTTTAGCATCCAATAATGAATCTTGTCTACAACAATTATTACTGATGTATGATCTCTTTCTTACTTTATTTTTCCCTTTGCCTTAAATATCTATCCCTACTTTTTCCTCATGGCCAATTTCTACTCATCCTGCACCTCTCAGTTCCAAATTGTTTCATTGTTTCTCCTCTGTGAAACCTTTCCAGATTGTCCCCTGCAGATGAAGAATTCCCTTCTCCCCACTTCCTGTATAGCTTCACAATACACATCACCATGTTTATTGGCTGTTTTTGTTTTCCTGTGAATCACCCCACATGAACTTCTTGAGGATAACTACACTGTCTCAGCATTTTTTCCTACCATTTTTTTCTACAGTGTTGAGTCTATAATAGACATTCAATATATGTTTGGAGAATAAATGAATGAATGAATACATCTGTTATATTCTTTTCAAAATTCATTTCCAGGCTGAATAATTTAGAGTTTTTATTGTTACAGTTAAAGAATAGTGCTCATTTCTAAATACATGATTCTGATTTTCTGCCAAAATTTTACCCCTTTGAGAAATTTACTTCATCATGTTCCTGGCATAAACCTTATTTAATCCTCTAAAAACCAAACTCAAATCCTGCTTGCTGCTTTTTTTTTTCCCTACCTCCCTCTTGTCATACAATGACCTATCTTCCTGTGATTCCATTTGTGAGTATATTTCCTGGAGAAGAAGTGAAGAAACTGCTCTTTTATTCATTTTGCCAAGCTTCTGGGTGTTTCCTACTCTGATCCTGATGCATAGGCTTCCTTAATCCTTGGTGATACTTTTCCTCCTGTGTGTTTGCTTTATTGTGTAAATTCAAAGGAGGTTTTCTAAAACTGCCTTTATTCCCCTGAAGAAGCAAAACAAACAGTGGAAATTGACTTTTTGGCTAACAGTTCTCATTATTCTTATTACATAATTAGTGACTGGAATCATTAATGCAGGAGACCAGGCATGCATGTGGATGAATAGCTTGCCTGGCCATGTGCCCATAGACATGTCAACAGCAACTAATATAATTGTAGATGCTAAAAGGAACTTGTCCTCCATTATCATTATCAGCAGTGGCAGCATCCTGTCATTGAAACCTGTACTACATTGTGTGGTCTACACAGAACCATACATACCATTCTTAATCAGTAACATTACTCCTTTGAACCCACTTAGCACTTTGAACCCTCATAATACCTTATTTCAGTAGTTACTTTAAACTGCATTGTAGCCATATGCAGTTGTCTCATCCTTCTCAATCCACTGTCTCCCTACCCACACTAGACCAGGAATTCCTTAAAGCCTGAGATTGAGGTTTATACTCTCTTTATCATTAGTGCCTCCTACTATGCTGAGAACATAAAAGGAACTCAATAAGTATTTGTGGAATTAAATTGTTTTTCTTCCATCTAAAACAGAAGACAAAGAAACTGATAAATTGGGGAAGAATGTATAAGGAATTAACAATTATAGCATCATAATTTTTTTTTCATTGATACAATGTTATCGATGAGCACATTTTAAGTAGAACAAGGTTTTTGGAAGTTCTGAGAAGTTAGAGAAAGAAATCAAAAATTGACATTTTTTAAGAAAAAACATGAACTATAGAGTGAGACTTGAAAATGCAAAAGATTCATTTGGACTTGATTTATATAATACTTTTCTAATAGTGGGTGACATTCAGCCAAAGACATAGTCTAAATGTCATTCTCTTTGCCTCCATAGAAGTATTAATTTTAAGAATCTACCGCCTCTTAATTCTCATTGACAATGTCTTAGTTCTGATCCTCATTATTTTTCTTTATCAAGATAATTGCAATACCTTCAAATGATTCTCCTGCTTCCATTTTCTTCTCCCTTCCATTCTTAAGAGATGGTTCCCCATTGATCCTAAGACAAAGTTCTAATTCCTTTTCATGGCATATGAGATGCTTCAATTTTGCCTATCGATCTATTTTATTAGACTTCTCTCTTACCATTCTCCTATGCAAGTTGTATTCTAGCCACATAAAACTTCGCAAATCTCCAGGAAAGAGTACAGCATGCTTTTTAACTTTCCACACATTTCCTCATGCTGTTTCTACAAACAAAAATGCCCATCACTTTCATCTGATCCTCCCAGGACCCAGGTATACATATATATATAATACCCTCAGTGACGTATTCCCTAAGTTTACAAAGCAGAATTGATCTCTCTCCATCATTTGCTACAGATGTTGGTCTGTACCTTTATACTGCATTTGTCCTATTGTGTTAGAATTCTTTGTTTACAAAACTTACATTCTCTAAAGTTAACAGCTCTTCATCCCTGCATCACCAATACCTAGAAAGAGATTGTAGTAGGCTGGGCTGCTATAACAAACACTGAAATCTCTGTGGTCTATCATGATGAGAGTTTAAAGTTAACTCATGAAAGACCAATGTGATAGGGAAAGGAGAGGAATTTTTGTTTCACACAGTTACTCAGGGATCAAGGCTCCTTATATCTTAGGATACCACCATCTCCAACATGTGGACTCCAAGTGTGCCACAGAAATATTTAGTGGAAGACTGCATGCGGAAGATTTTTATGGATGAGTCCTGGACATACCATGCACAACATTAAATCACATTCTACTGCCATACCTTGGTCACTGACCCAAACTAATTTTAAGGGGCCTGGGAAATATAGTTTAGCTGTGTGTCCAGAAAAAAAGAAAAGAAACATGAATGTTGGAAAGCACAGCATTCCCTGTCATCCTGTGCAGTAAACAGGTGCAGAGTATAATGAAAGACATCTTTCTAATCTGAAGCCATTGTGGTGGATTCAAAGGAACAAAGAGAATAGTTTTTGAACAAGTCCTGGTTTCAGACTATAGCAATGCAAGCCACTTACTAGCTCTGTCGTCATGACAAATACTTAAAGCTCTCTAAGCTTCAAGTTCCTCATCTGTAAATTAAGTTGATATAGAGATTAATTGATGTAATACATGAAAAGCATCGGGCGCCTGGGTGGCTCAGTTGGTTAAGCGACTGCCTTTGGCTCAGGTCATGATCCTGGAGTCCGGGATCGAGTCCCACATCGGGCTCCCTGCTCAGCAGGGAGTCTGCTTCTCCCTCTGACCCTCCCCCCTCTCATGCTCTCTGTCTCTCATTGTCTCTCTCGCAAATAAATAAAATCTTAAAAAAAAAAAAAAAGAAAAGCATCTGGCACATAGAAAAAGTTACTTAATAATTACCCTTATTTCATTCAAACCAATTTTTTTTTTCAGAATCTGCAATGTGCTAGTGCAATGTGCTAAGTATCAAGAATAAAACCTATTGAAAGTGTTCCTTACCTTTAGAGAATTTATAGACCAGTTGTTAGGGCATAATTATAGATAAGAAAATAGACCATTTAAAATATATTGTGATAGGTAGGCTTTTCATAATACAGGGTATCAAAATATCCAGTAAACAAGTGAAAAAGTACTCACATCATTAGTCACCAGAAAAATGCAACTTAAAACCACAATGAGTTCCCATTACATACTCACTAGAATGAGTAAAATTAAAAAGATGACCAATACTAAGTGTTGGCATGAAAATGGAACAACTGTGAATTTCTTACCTAGCAGGGAGAGTGTAAATTGATCCCATCACATAGAAAAAAAGTTATACAGTACCTAGTAAGAACAAACACATATCCCATGACCTAGCAATCTCACTCCCAGACATATGCCTACAGGAATGAGTGTTTATGTCTACCATGATGGACAGGAGTATCCAGATAAGCCCTAAACTGGAAAGAAATCAAATTTTCTGGGAAGAAGCCCAGTGAATGGAAATGTCTATACCTTGATATAGATGCAGATTACACAGTATATGTATTTGTCAAAACTGTTAGAACTGCACATTTAAGATCTGTACATTTCAATATATGTAAATTATGCCTAAATAATAACAATTACAATAATGATAAAATAATAAGTGTAAAGCAGGTGCTTCCAAATCAGCAGTTAAAAGAGTCTCTTATACCTCAGTTTTAGTTGTTTTGTGGATGACTCATATCTTAAGATATGCCACAGCCCCACATGCATCTAAAGAAATGTTATTAATAACATTATCTCAATAATTGTTTCCACATAGTTAGTTATTTTTATTAAAAAGTCATCCTCAGTTTTAGCTTCTAGACAAACTAGCTCTGTAATGGCCCTCAGGAACCACCATTGTGAGTTCCGCATACTACCTAGAATATATTTTAATGCAGACCACCTAAACATACCATCAATTTTGGGCAAGAACCCAGACCACCAGTTTGAATTACATATATATTAATCTTCATAAAAAAGGTAATCTTTCTAACTTTAGTGGTAAACACACACACACACACACACACCAAGTAGAAAATATTTTGTTGCAAATCTGACTTAAAATAAGAGGTAATGAAAAAAATTTCCTCAAAGTCCTCTAACATACTATCTTTTGAAAACTATAATCTATTCCCTAATTATATAGTAAAATATGAACATAGTAAAAATGTTTCAAAATAATAACATAGAAAGATAAAATTATCACCTAAACTCCTAATCCCAAAGACAACCATTTTTAATCTGAGATTATCTTCTGCCATTACACAGATAGATATTCTCTTTTTAAAGTTATTTAGATAAAAAGATTAGAAGATAAAGGATAAATATCAGCAAAAAATATCAAAATTACTCACAATTCCATCACTCAAACGAGGTAAGCATCATAGACTTGATGCCACAGAAGAATTGCTTACTTCCTTTGTTGTCCAGGTCTTAGGGAGAGAAGAATGTGTCCAGGGATAGAATATTGGAATGTGGAGGATCTTTGCATCTTGCTCCATCTGCAACATAATCAATTAGAATTTTTCTTTGATTTTCCAATTTTAGTTTCTCTTTTCTGAGTTTTTGTCTTTTGCTGTTTCTATATTTTTTGTTGTATGTACTTGCAAGCATATTTTATGAGAACTGGGAGAGGCTGTCAGGGAGATTGCCTTTTAAGTCAGAAATCTAATAGTTATAGGATGAGGAGTCCCAATGAATTAGAGTAATATCTAGTATCAAACATCATAAGCGTTTCTGTAGCCTAGGTTATTAAGGAAACTAGAGAGGATTTCTAGAAAGAAAAGCCAATGTAAAAAGATTTCTAAAGGCAAAGAAAAATATGGAGAAAATTGTCCTATTGTTATTACACAATAACAGATTCTGCTGTTGGCCTCCTCACAGATTCCTGCATGAGGAAATAAAATAGATTTGGCATACTCGCACAGTCTCATTGGAATTAATCTTCCTTTCTACTTAGCGACATTTGTTTCAGATCATTAGCAACTAAGAAGGCAGTGTGTAAGCTGGCAGGGTAATTGAAGTAGAGATCCTTGGTTTACTGTTTCCCACTAAAAATCAAGGTCCAAATACTCAGGGATTCTAAAATAGAGGAAAAAGAAGTAACCTATGGGGAAAATAATGTGAGCTTTATTTAAAAAATATAATTTTATTTGATACAGAAAAAAGTTTTTTCACTTCCAAGAGAGGAGGTTGTTTGTTTTTTAATTGAAGTAAAATTGGTATATAACATTAATTTCAGGCATACAACATAATAATCTGATATTCATATACACTAAAAGTGATAATCACAATATGTCTAGTTTACCATCTATCACCATACAATTGACCCCCTTCACCTTTTTTGCCCACTCTCCAACCCCTTTCCCCCCTTATAACCACCAATCTGTTCTCTGTATCTATGAGTTTTGTTTTATTTTTTTTTTAGATTCCATATATAAGTGACATCATGGTATCTCTTTCTGACTTTTTTCACTTAGCACAATATCCTCAAGGTCCATCTACATCATTCAAATGGACAGATTTCTTTTTTATGGTTGAGTAGTATTCCATTGTATATATACTGTATCTTCTTCATCAAATCATCTACTGCTGAACACTTAGGTTGTTCCCATAACTTGGCTACTGTAAATAATGCTTCAATAAATGTAGGGGTACTCATATCTTTTTGACTTAGTGTTTTCATTTTCTTTGGATAAATATCCAGAAGTGGAATAACTGTATTATATGGTAGATCTATTTTTAATTTTTTGAGGAAACTCCATACTGCTTTCTACAGTGGATGTACCAATTTACATTCCCACAACAGTGTACAAGGGTTTCCTTTTCTCCACGGTCTCTTCAACACTTATTTCTTGTCTTTTTGATAATAGCCATTCTAACATGTGTGAGGTGATATCTCATTGTGTTTTTTTATTTGTATTTCCTGGATACTTCATGATGTTGAACATCTTTTCATTTGTCTCTTGGCCATCTGTATATCATATTTAGAAAAAATGTCTATTTAGATCCTCTGCCTGTTTAATTGGGTTTTTTACGTTTTTGTTTGTTGTTTGTCATTTGTATTGTTTTTTTGTTTTGCTTTTGCTATTGAGTTGTTTATACTTTTTGGATATCAACCCCTTATTAGATATAAGCTTTACAAATATTTTCTCCCATTCAGTAGGTTTCTTTTCATTTTATTGATGGTTTCCTTTGCTGTGCTGAAGCTTTTTAATTTGACACAGTCCTACTTGTTTATTTTACTTTTGTTGCCTTTCTTTTGATGTCAGATCCAAAAATTCAGTGCTAAGACTGATGTCAAGTTGCTTGCTATGTTTTCTTCCAGGAGTTTCACAGTTTCCAGTCTTACAGTCAAGTCTTTAATCCATTTTGAGTTATTTTTTGTGTATGGTGTAAAGTAATGGTCTAGTTTCATTCTTTTATGTGTGGCTGTCCAGTTTTACCAATACCATTTATTGAAGAGACTACTGTCCTTTCCCCACTATATATTCTTGACTCCTATGCTGTAAATTGACTGTATATGAGTTGGTTTATTTATGGACTCTCTATTCTAGTCCATTGATTTTTGTGTCTCTTTTTATGCCAATACTATACTGCTTTGACTACTATAGCTTTGTAGTATAGTTTAAAATAAGTGACCATGAAAACCAGGGAGTGTGTTCTTCTTTTTCAAGTTTGCTTTGGCTATTTGGGGTTTTTGTGGTTCCATACAAGTTTTAGTATTATTTGTAAACCACCCTTATGATGTTTGGTGAAATGGCACGTAATTTTGATAGGGATTACACTAAATCTGAAGATTGTGTTGGGTAATATGACATTTTAAAAAATATTAATTCTTCTAATCCATGAGCATGAAATATATTTCCTTTTATTTGTGTCTTCTTCAAATTCTTTCATCAATGTCATAGTTTTCAGTGTACACTTCTTTCACCTCCTTGGTTAAATTTATTCCTATGTATTTTTTTTTCTTTTTGTGCAATTGTAAATAACATTATTTTCTCAAGCACTCTGATATTATTATTTTATAGAAATGCAACAAATTTCTATATATTGATTTTGGACCCCACAACTTTACTGAATTCATTTATTGTACCAGTTTTTTGGTGGAGTTTTTTGCATTCTCTATGTCATCTGCAAATAGTGTGGGTTTTACTTCTTCTTACCATTTTGGATGGTTTTTGTTTTTCTTGTCCACTTGCTATGACTAGCATTTCCAACACCATGTTGAATAACAGTGGCAGGAGTGGGCATCTTTGTCTTGTTCCTAATCAAGAGGAAAAGCTATCAGTTTTTCACTATTGAGTATGTTAACTGTGGGTTTGTCATATATGACCTTTATTATGTTGAAGTATGTTCCCTCCACACCTGCTTTGTTGAGGGTTGGTTTTTTTTCTTTTAATCATAAATCTATGTTGAATTTTGTCAAGTTCTTTTTCTGCATCTATTGACTATACAATTTTTATCTCTCATTTGGTTCATATGGTGTATCTCTTTGATAAATTTGCTGATGTTGAATCCTTGCATCCCTGGAATTAATCTCACTTTATCATGGCATATAATCCTTTAATGTATTGTTGAATTTGGTATGCTAATATTTTTTGAAGAGTTTTACATCTATGTTCATCAAGGGTATTATTTTTTTGCGTGTGTGTGACATACTTGTCTGGTTTTGATATCAGGGTAATGCTGTCCTTGCAAAATGAATTTGGGAGCATTCCCTCCTCTTCAATTTTTTTGGAAGCATTTGAGAAGGATAGGTATTAAATATTCTTTGAATGTTTAGTAGAAGTCACCAGTGAAGACATCTGGTCTTAAACTCTTGTTTGTATGGAGGTGGTTTTGTTTTGTTTTGTTTCCTGATTCAATCTCCTAACTAGTAATTGGTCACTTCAGATTTTCTATTTCTTTATGATTCAGTCTTAGAAGATTGTATATTTCTAGAAATTAATCCATTTCTTCCATGTTATTCATTTTGTTGGCATATAATTGTTCATAGTAATCTCTTATGATCCTTTATATTTCTGTGGTATTAGTTGTAACTTCTCTTTCATTTTTGGTTTTATTTATTTGATCCTTCTCTCTTTATTTCTTCATGAGTCTAGCTAATGGTTTGTCAATTTTGTTTATACTTTCAAAAAATCTGCTATTAGTTTCATTGACCTTTTCTATTGCTTTCTTATTTCCACTCTGATCTTTATTATTTCCTTCATTCTACTAACTTTGGGCTTCATTTGTTCTTTTTCTAGTTTCTTTTGATGTAAAGTTAGATTATTTGAAATTTCTTTGTTTCTTGAGGTAGGCATGTATCACTTATGAACTTCCTCTTAGGACTGCTTTTGCTACACTCCATTGATTATGGATTGTTGTATTTCCATTTTCATTTGCCTCCAGATATTTTTTGATTTCCTCTTTGATTTCTTCATTGACCCATTGGTTGTTTAGAGCATGTTGTTTAATCTTCACATATCTATTTTCTTATAATTGATTTCTAGTTTCATACCATTGTGGTCAGAAAAGATACTTGATATAATTTCAATCTTCTTAAATTTATTGAGATTTGTTTTTAAACATAACATGTGATTTGTACTGGAGAATGTTCTATGTGTATTCTGTTGCCTTTCAATGGAATGTTTTATATATTCCTATTAAGTCCATTTAGTCTAATGTATCATTTAAGTCTGATGCTTCCTTATTGATTTTCTGTCTGTATGATCTATCTATTGATGTAAGTGGGGGTATTAAAGTCCCCTACTGTTATTGTACTGCTATCAATTTTTCCCTTTATGTCTGTTAATATTTGCTTTATATATTCAGGTGCTCCTATGTTGAGTGCATATTGACAAATGTTATATCCTCTTGTTGAATTGACCTCACTATCATCATGGAATGCCTTTCTTTCTCTTCTATTACAGTCCTTGTTTTAATGTGTACTTTGATATAAGTACAACTACACCAAACTTTTTATTTTCATTTGCATGGACTATTTTTTTCCATACCTTCACTGTCTGTGTGTATCTTTAGATCTCAAGTGAATCTCTTATATGCATATAAATGAATATTTTGCTTTTTAACAATTCGATTCAGCCACTGTCTTTTGACTAGAGAATTTAGTTCATTTATATTTAAATTTAGTTCATTTATATTTAAATATGTACCTTTTGCCATTTTGTTAATTGTTTTCTGGTTGTTTTTGTAGTTCTTCTCTGTTCCTGTCTTTCTTACCCTCTTTCTTTTTGCTTTGATGCTTTCTTTAGTGGTAATGCTTATATACCTTTCTCTTTATCTTTTGTGTATTTACTAAAAGTTCTTGGTTTGTAGTTACCATGATGCTTACATATAACAACTTATATCTACAACAGTCTACTTTAAGTCAGTAACAACTTAAGTTTGATCTTTTTCTAAAGCTCAAAATTTTTATTCTTCCTCTCACATTTTATGTTTTGATATCACATTTGATACCTTTTAATTTTGTGTCTCTCTTAACTATTATTGTAACCTTATTTATACTACCTTTGTCTTTTAAACTTTATACTAGTTTTATAAGTGATTAATTTACTACCTTTACTACACATTTACTTTTCCAGTGGGATTTATTCTTTCTTATGTATTTTTGTTACCAATTAGCCCCCTTTCTTTTCAGCTTAAAGGAGTTCCTTTAACACGTCTTATAAGGTCAATTTAGTGGTGATGAATTCCTTTAGTTTTTACTGGTCTGGAAAATTCTTCATCTCTCCTTCTCTCCTTCAATTCTGAATGATAGCCTTACTGGGTAGAGTATTCTTGGTTGTAAGTTTACTCCTTTTAGCGCTTTGATTATATCATGTCATTCTCTTTTGCCTTGCAAAGTTTCTGCTGAAAAAAATCAACTAATAGTCTTATGCAAAGTTCCCTTTATGTAAGTGGTTGTTTTCTTCTCACCACTTTAAAAATTCTCTTTAACTTTTGACATTTTGATTATAATATGTCTTGATATGGATCTCTTTGGGTTTATCTTATTTGGAACTCTGTGATTCCTGGATCTGAATGTTGGTTTCCTTCCCCAGATTTGGGAAGTTTTCAGTCATTATTTCTTCAAAATAATGATGAATTATTTTCCTTTATCCAGTCTGCTGTTGAACTCTTCTAATGCATTTTTCAGTTCAGTTATCATATTCTTCAGCTCTATGACTTGTTTGGTACTTTCCTATACTTTGTCTCTTTGTTAACATTCTCACTCTTCATCCATTCTTCTAAGTTCAGTGAGCATTTTTTGACCGTTACTATGAACTATCAAGTAGATTATTTATCTCCATTTCATTAAGGTCTTTTTCTGAAGTTTTTGTCTTATTCTTTTATTTGTAACATATTCCTCTCTTTCTTCATTTTGCTTGATACCTGTTTCTATGTGAGACAGCTACCTCTCCTAGTCTTGAGGGAATGACCTTGTGTAGGAGATGAACTTTATCATTTAACCAGCTTGCCCAGCTCTTAGTTGTCTCTCAAACCTTTGTGATTGTCCTAGTAGCCTGATTTGTTCTTGACAGATCCTTGTTGTTGAGAATGTGCCAAGACATGTGAGTGTTCAAAATGGAGTGATCTTATTCAACACCTAGTTTCAGGCTAATTGGAAGTCAATACTTTGAAAGCAACATATTAAAAAAAGTACACAAATATATACAATCCTGTAGGGCCACAATCATAGGCCCTGATGGCCTCTAGACTAGAACTGGAGGTGTTCCTTGGGTGACAGGTGCAAGAATCAAGACTTCAGAGGAGTGTATCTGCTCCTTTCTGGGAGTGAGCTGTGACAAGACCAAGGGAGGGTGCAAAGACAGTGTCTCCTTGCCCATGTTCCTATAGAATGCCCCTGCATGTGTGGCAAATCTGAAGCCTGTCCCTTTGGTTAAAGCTCCATGATAAGTAAATTAGTCTTTTTCACAGACATACTGGGGGTGTGTTTTGGTCTGTTGTCTGTGCAGTGCCCTGAGTATGGTAACCTCAAGCAATCCTATGATGTAAGTCCTATTATAGCCCAACTTTACAGATCGGGAAACTGAGGTACTTAATTGTTAAGTAAGTAAGGTCACAGTCATAAGTGATGCAGCCAAGGTTGAATTCCAGACAGTCTGGCTCCAGGATCTATGCAGACTAACCATTACACTATACTGCCTCTGCCATCTTATCACATTTTCCTAGTAAACATGTTTTTCCACTGTTAGAGACCATTATTTACAGACATTCTCTTAAAATCTACAAAAATCACTCCCTTTCTTCATTCTTAATTGATGACCTTGGTTTTGTTTTTTTTTTTTTTATTTCCCCAAGAAAACAAAGTATTCAGAAGACAATTACCTCATCTTTCCATCATCAAATCTCCCAGTCTCTATAATCAGTATCCATATACCCAAGTTTCTGATATAGCAGGTGAAATATCCTTACTCAAATAGGGCTCCTAAAACTAATCTGTCTAAAAGGGAACTGACTAGCACTCCTCCTGCCTGCTCAGGAATTTGGCTCTTACATCTCATTTACTCTACTTACTGTGTCATTTCTAATGACTTATGTGCTACAGGCAGTGCTGCCCATTAAAGATTTCAATTGTTTTCCTAAATTTTCCAGTCATTAGGCAGGCCATGTGATTACTTCTGACCAAGTAAATATATAACCATCTCAGACTAAAAGAGTGAAAAATCCCATGTACACTTTTCTAGTCTTACTCTTCTGCTATAGCAATTGAAGAGTTTGCATATTTGAGATCATGCACATATAGGACCATGGAGCCTCAGTCAGACTGTGGCCTCAAGAAACTATGGATAGCAGAGCTTCCTGCCTACTCTCCCTAAACATGTAGCATGGGTGAGAAATAAACCTTTGTTGTAGTAAACCACTGGAATTTGGGGCCTAATTTGTTACTTCAGCATAACTTACCCTACCCTGACTAATAGAGCATACAAATATCTTATTAAAAAACATCTCTTGACCCTACATTCCCTTCCAGCTAGTGTCAACTTATTCTGCTTTCTTTACAGTAAAATCATTGAATGTATTATCTACATTCAGTCTCCACTCCCTTGCCTTTAAAAAAAATCTGTAATCAGGCTTTTTTCCTCACTCTTAAAAAATGTCACTAAATCCATCAGTCAGTTCAATGTCCTTATGTTATTCAACTATTATCAAGCTTTATTCTCAGTTTTGTTTATTTCACGGATGACTTTCCTTTAATTTTAATTGTCAGTTTCTTTTTCTCTACTCTTTCCTAAATATTGTCCTGCCCCCAATCTTGGTGCTTGGCCCTCCTCTCTATCTCCTTCAGTGATCTTATCATTTCATGCATCTATATGCTGATGACACACCATTTATATACCCCATCCAGACCTCTCCCTGAAGCTGGACTCATCCCTGAGTAGTTAATAGTAATAGTTTAGAGGTATCTAAAACATAACATGTTCAAGTCAAAACTTTTTATTCCCACCACAATCCCTCTAAATGTTGGTTTCTTTACTATTTTCCTCATTGCAGCCCTAACATTCACTCACTTCCTAGACTCAGTCATGGCCTATGCATTGGATGAAGGTTGTGTGCTGCTAAAATTCTAGATGGCTCCATTCTTTTCATCATTCTTTCTCCAGTCTCAACTTTACCCATATATAATCCATCAGAAAGCTCTGTTGGGTTTACTCTCAAAATATATCCATGTCCCATTACTTCTGCTCACTTCTTTAAACATCACACACCTCTAAGATACCATCTCCTTTATGGACTTTAGAAATTAACTCACAACTGGTCTCCTTGCTTCTACTCTCACCACACTACAGTTTATTCTCTACAGAGTCACTAGGGAGCTCTTTAAAACCATACATCAGATTATGTCACTTCCCCTGCAATACTCTTCTACTGCTTTTCATCACATTTAGAATATAGCCCAGCTGCTTACCAGGGACTCCCTTGGCCTACACAACTTGGCCTCTGCTACCTTCCAGCCTTACCTCCTGTTTTGTTTCTTCTGATCCTCTCCACTTCAGCTATACTGTCTTCCTTGAGGTTTCTAAAACACTCTAAGCTAGTTTTTGCTTCAAGATGTTTACATCTGCTATTTCCTTCCTATGCTGTTACCTCTCTATTGAACACTGTTTTTTAGATCTTCACACTATTTGTCCCTATATATCTTCAGAGCTCTGCTTAAATATCCTCTCCTCAAAAAAGCCTACTCTGACATCTATTCTAAAACAGCCTTTCAACTTCCTATACTCTCTCCCACTTTCAATTTCTTGGTAATATTTACCACACTATAAAAATATATTCTTGTAGGGGCACCTGGGTGGCTTAGTCATTAGGCGTCTGCCTTCGGCTCAGGTCATGATCCCGGGGTCCTGGGATCGAGCCCCGCATCGGGCTACCTGCTCCGCGGGGAGTCTGCTTCTCCCTCTCCCACTCCCCCTGCTTGTGTTCCCTCTCTCGCTGTGTCTCTCTCTGTCAAATAAATAAAATCTTTAATATACATATATATATATATATATACACACATATATATATATGTTCTTGTATATACTTGTTTATTCAACTATTTAGTGTCTGTCTTCCCTAATATAACTTCAGTGCAGGGAATTTGTCTTGTCTGTCACTGGATTTCCAGTGCTCAGAATAAAGCTAGGCATCTAGTAGATGCTCTGTACATTGCTATTATATTAATGAATGAATTAATAAGTCACACATGTCTACTTTTGCATATGGTTCTTTTGGAATCTTATCATTTTTTTAAATGAAAGGGAAAGATTCATTGAGGTGGAAAATATTTCTGACATAGAGAAGATCAGGAATGATGCTTAGCTGAACAAAGGCCAATTCTACAAATAGTTGACAAATTGGCTGAGTTTTGGTCAATTCATTTTTTAAAGTCACCTCCTGAAAGTGTAGGTTTTTGCAGTCATTGGATCAGCCATGCAGTCAATCCAATTCAGCCTCAGAAGTGGGAAATAGATTGAATGTTTTTAAACTTATATTTTTTATTCTCCCAACAGAGTCAGTCTATACCTTGGGCAATTTCCAACCCAAAAACCATAAGTTTATGAAAATCTCTATAGTGTTAACCTTGTTGCATCCACTTTCCTGCTGCATGATTTCCTCTTCACATTCAAGTACTTAGAAAGCACTTGCCCTTGTTACTAGGAAAACTAATGTTGGAATCTCTTCTAATCTTCATGTTTCCTGAATTCATATTAACAGAAGGGAAAGAGACCAACAATCTCATTTGTGGTTATTCCAAATACAGCCTCATCTTCATCTTCATATTTGAGCACTAAGTTTAAGAGCAAAATTCATCACAGAGCAGAGAAAAGGGGCACATTTTAGCAGTTAATCTTCAGGACAACTTGATCCGACCTAAATGCTTTGTAATCTCTCGTTAAACAAAAGCTTTAGCTTCTGTGATCCTCCTTTTTATCTATCCTTATGAAGCTTCCTGAGGCTGAAGCTGCTGCTCATGTTATTTTTATAAACAGCATAGATCTCTGCCCACAAATAGTTTTCCAAGGGTGATGGCAGCAGGGTCAACTTAGCTCAAGTGTCAGGAGTCATATTTCCCTCCCTTTGGAGACACCTGCCCAAGCAAAGCCCAAACATCCTTTGCTTGTATTCTCACTGCACAGACTTCCTGTTACTGAGCACCCAGGCAGCCAAGGGCCCTGGCTCATTAAAGCATGGCTGAGAGACTACTGTGTCTGTCTGCACCTTCTGTTCTTGAAATTCCAAGAAAAGCCTTCCATTTGTCCTGTTATATGCACTGTGCTGCACTGTGCCACACTGTACCCCTGTCTCCACCCAGAGTCTGGTGTGTTTGGTAGGGTCCTTTGGTGGTTGTGAAATTTTGTTTCTCTTCCTGAAGGGAAACATCAAGGAAGTTCAGGCTCTATGACTCCAGACTGATACCCTAAGGAAGAAATAGTCCAGCCAGGATTGAAATGGCTCATGCTGGCCCAGTCACTGTGAACTTCCCAACAGGCATCTTAATTTTTTTCAGGCATCTTTAATACATGCTCATGAAAGCCTGTGTATAGAGTCAGTGAAAAGCAATAATTCAAATAAAATCCAAAAATAAAATAATTTAAAATATATATCACTATGCAGAAATATCAGAGAGAGCAATGTGACTGTATGTACACACACACACACACACACACACACACTCTGCAAGGGAGCAGCTGTCCTTCTGTCTTCTCACAAGCCCATGCTCTAACCACTTGTGAAAGAGAAACAATCTCTGGATAAATCCTCATAGGATAAAGACCCATTTTGACTTTATCTATGACCTAGAACTCTGGACTCAGACTCATCGACCAGAAAGTCGCCATCGCTGGGAATGAAGAGAACTGGATTCTCAACAAGTAGCCTACTTTAATGAAAGGAGTATGGACTTTAGAATTAAAGAGACCTAGCTTTAAATCACTCAGATTCCATTTATTAACTGTGCAACTATAAGCAAATACCTTAAACACTCTGAGCTTCCATTACCTCATATGCACAAAGCTTTTTGGAAGCTTTAAAGATGATGTACATGAGGGGGCTAGAACAGAGTAAGATCTCAGGGAACTGTAGGTAGTTTCTACTATAGGCCAACTCTTACTCTTGTTGGATAAGATACACCATCTCTTTGGGCTCCAGTTTTTTCCCTCTAAGAATCAAGTCTAGGGCTCAAAGATTCAAAACTTACTGGCTACACTTATGGAAGAAAGACTGATGACATAAAGAATTAGGATTTTCTTGACAAAAGTTGATGAGTCTCTTCTTTCTCCTTGGTGTATCTGGATGGTAGATGGGCAAAAGTTCTGTCTACATATGCATAGGTGTTAATAAAATGGGACAGGATGATGGTAAGTCCTTAGGGAAGAAAGTGTAAAATTTCCACTCTCATCTTGGCTTTGTGCTCACTTGCTCTCTCTCCCTCTCTTCTTCTTTCTCATTCTCTCTCTCTCTTTCCAAATGGAGAATGGAGAATGTACTGTCTCAGGCTTACATTTCATGAGATTATTAATATGAACATCCTTATAAAACTATAGGCAAACATAAGCTATATTCTTAACTATGTAAACTTATTGAGTGTCTCCAGTTTGCCTTGGATATATATTATGTTCAACTCTGGACTGTCCTAGAAAACAGTAATTGAAATGAAGTTAATGTCCCTGAAGTGCCCTATATAAAGAATACTAGGTTAAAGTATTCTTTGGAATACTTGCATTTGGAGAGTTTCCCAAGAGTTTTCTTTCCACACCCTATATTTGATTTGTATTAGACAATTTCATCTGTCATCCAGGACTGCCACTTACTTCCTACAAAGGAAAGTAATGCAGCTGGACTCAGTGCCATCATTTTTAAAATGTGTGCATATACAAGGACTTCCTTGATCTTTTATTTAGAAGGCAGGTAATAGAATTTAGATGGGATTAATCAGTACATAGTTATATGTACACACACCCACATACTGTTTTGAATTGAGTAGCTGGCATTTTTCATTTGCTTTTTTCAGGTGATCAATCTATCCTTAAATAGCTTTCAAAAGACATGAACTGGCCTGGCTCAAACACTGGAGTTTTCATTTCTTCTTATATTGATTACAGTAACTACAATAACAAGCCAATATCCACTGGGTAAAACTAATCTTTCTCATGCTGGTGAACAATTATTGAATTGCATTGACCTATTTTTTCTTTAATGGTGTGAAATATGTTTAATCATTAAAAGTGTCCTCAAATTGCCTGATTCCCACTTGTTTTTCAGCTTGCCAGGGCTCAAGTGAGTCAAAGTGATAACTCCACACACCAAACCTTTTGTAAATGAATTACTGAAAGACAGAACTTCCAACCTCAGGACAAATGCTACAGATAAGATGGAGTCTTAACCCTTACACCTGGCCATCTTTAGCATCATTTTGGATTTGTACTTCTGAATGGGTATAATAGTTTTCTGTTGCTGTGTAACAAATTATACAAATTAAGCAAATTTAAATTTAGGAGCTTAAAACAACACACATATTTATTATCTCACAGTTTTAGTGGGTCAGAAATTTGGGCAACTCTTAAATGAGTCCCCTATTTAAGGTCTCACAGGGCTGCAATCAGTGTGTTGTCAGCTGGATTGAGTTCTTGTTTGAAGGCTTGATTATCCATATCCAAACCTACTACCACTGTTGGCAGACTTTACTTTCCTCATGGCTGCAGGATTGAGGGCCCTGGCTTCTTACTGATTGGAAGTTGGGATTGCTCTCAGTTCTTAGAACCTGCCTACAATTCCTCACCATGCAGACTTTCCCCAATGGCTGCTAACTTCATGTTAGCAGGGTGAGTCTCTACAACAATTTTGCTACCAAGGTCATTTTAAATATGGGAGTGACATCCTTTGCTTTTGCCATATCCTATTGGTAAAAATCAAGTCACAGATCCCACCCAGAGTCAAGGGAAGGGAATTATAAAAGAGCACAAAAACAGGGAGGCCGGAGGCATGGGGGTAGGGCTCATTTTACAATCTCTCCAATGAAATAGGTACAAAAGGCAAAATATCGGGAAGGGTATAAAGGAGGATTCAGGACACCAACACTCTTCAAGAAGATAAGGTTGAAGGCAGAGGTGGAGACGATAATGTGACCAGCCAAGTAAGACTAACATTTGGCACATTTCTAAACTCATATTTTTAAAAATATTTGCTCCAGGGGAGGTGGGTTGGGGGATGGGTGAAATAGATAAAGGGGATTAAGAGTACACTTACTGTGATCAGCATGGAGTAATGTATAGATATGTTGAATCATTATATTATACACCTGAAACTGATATACTATATTAATTATATTTCAATAAAAATTAAAAATATAATATTTGTTCCATGTTTATATAGAGAAAAAATAAAGGGCTGTGAAGGGAGGAAAGAGAAAAAAGAATGCTGAGGACAGCAAATTTGGAAACTTACTCAGTAAAATAAATCCTT
Organism: Mirounga leonina; assembly: GCF_011800145.1. NCBI lineage: Eukaryota > Metazoa > Chordata > Mammalia > Carnivora > Phocidae > Mirounga > Mirounga leonina. The sequence continues at coordinate 89,449,360 of NW_023270377.1, read as the reverse complement.
GCATTAACTGCCACCCCCTCCTTTAGAAGGTCATCTAGTTACCATCTGCTATTATTCAGTTATGCTGTCCACAGCCTCACCATCCTAACCCAAAGTATCCTATAACGTTGTTCCTTTTAACTACAAGTAATACTGATCAAAAGACAAATTTTGGTAAATTCAATCTTCTCTCTTTCAATTCCTGAAGATATAGCAGAGTCTAACAGATCAACTCCCAATAAGACTGTATCCTTAACTGAGCTATGCTTTTATACTTACTAGCAGAGTTTTTAAACTTGGCAATGCAAAGAATTAAGATGGGTAACAGCCTTAACTATTATTAAGTTTTCTTAAAATTTTTTATTATGTTCAATTAGCCAGCATAAGTTTTGTCAAACACTAACTGGAATAACTTCTAACTATAAAGGTGTCTATTTCCAACTGCCTGATTTAGGTTTCTGGAATCTTTACCTTGTTAGAATTCAGGTTTGGAGAATTTACTGTCCTATAGAGAAATTAGGGTGGAGTGTTAATGTTGTGAATGAAACTATAGAACTTCCTATAAATACTTTCATATTCTCTGAAATAAGACAACATATATGGAACAAAAAGGGAATACCAATTATGATCTAGATATCCTAAATTAGCAAAAAAAAAAAAAAATGGAAGGTAGGAAGGAAGGAAAGAGAGAAAAGGAAAGAATGAAAAAATAAATATACAATTAATTTTTACTTATTATCACTTCCTCTCAGGGTTTTCTTTGGAAATTCCCACCTTGGCCAGCAGAACTCCTGAGGTAAGGGCCCTAAGTAAGGGGAGCCTTACAGTAGTCTACCACCATTTGTGCTACCTGCTTGACCTCTGGAGGCACTGACTTGTGACCCAGGTTTATTGCCTCAATTATTTCAGTGCTTTCTCTCCTTTAGGAGACCCATGGGGGTGGTGGGGTGGGGGGGAAGCAAAACCAAAAACCCTCTTGGTTAAAATTTATCTCTTTATCTTTTATTTTTGATTTCTGAATCATTTTTCCCCTTATTTCCAGATACAACAAAAGAAGTACCTCAAACTCACTGCAACCAAAATATTCATTGTTCCCAAAAAGCTAACCAAGGAAAACTTCATGACTACATTAGAACTTGAAGTAAGGATATCTGTGGCAGAAGAATTCCTGTACACCCAACCCAGACCTACCTTCTACCTTTTCAGCAGGAGGCATTAGCTTAGGTCAGGCCATCTCTTCATAGCCCAAAGTGGGGAAATACTCAAGTATGATTATTTGTTCTCATACCAGTCTCTTGCCAGACTGCCATTTTACTCCTCTCCATGTATCAAAATCTGGCTGAGCCTTCAGGGTTCATCTTCAGTCCCTGTGACTCCTCTCTGCTCCAGTGGTCTCAACCTGGGCTGCATAGTAAATCTCCTGGAAGATCTAAAAGAAAAAAAATCCAATGTCCAGATCCCAAACATGTTTATTCAGTTGGTCTAAAATGGAGCATGAGCATTTTTAAAGAGGTCCCCAGGTGATTCTAATGTGCAGCAAGATTTGAGGACTATTTTTACATTTAATTCCATTCAACTTGAATCATCACATTTCCTTTTGTAGTTTAATTATATTTTCCATATTTCCATGTGTAAATTTCTCAGCTTAGAGTTAAAAATCTTCTTGTTCCTCCAACTGTGGATCCTCATTTGCTCATCCAATCAAGAAGAGCTTTTTATCTTTAAAATAGAAAACTGACTCTGCTTGTCTTAAGCTTATGTATAATGAAGGAAAGTGTCACTTTGGGGGGCATGGGGGATGAGAACATCCTTTACTGTTTAACAACCATTGTGTACAAAGAATATCAAAGCCTTACTTCCTCGTAGAATAGGAGTTAACTGTGTCATGGACTTGAGGGGTTCTTGGCAGAGCATTTGACTTAAATATCTGTTTTTACTCTTGGTGCCACATTAACAGACCTTCTGTCATTAGAGATTCATGTATTTGGATTAGATTTCACCTCTTTAGGAGCTTTTCATTAGTCATAAATAATCCTAGAAGATTCATTAAGACCTTTGTGTGAAAGCTCACCGGGTCACTGTTGCTTGCAATAAGAGGAGGCATATACAATTACCATTTGTAATAGACTTTGTCTCTTTTCTCTATGCTCTCCATAAAGGCAGAGCTGTGCTTGTATTAACTATTATGTCCCCAGCACCTAACTCAATATCTGGACAAAGCAGATTATAGTAAATGCCTTTGAATGAATGAATGAATGAATGAATGCATGATGAATAAAAGAATGAATGATCACGCTTGAGCAAATGGATAGCCACAATTAGTTATGAATCCTGAAAGAATAGAAAGAAAGAAAAAAAGAATTCTTGGAGGAAAAATATTACCATGTCATAGTTTTCCTGGAGTTTGAAGCTTTGCACAACCTTATCTCATAAAGTATGTTAAAGACAATTCCCTAATAGTTCCATTTTGAGGCTGTTGACTTTTTTTGCTGGGATTTCCCCCTACCATCTCTTTTCTTCAATAATATTAATAAAAAGAATAATCAGAGCTACCATTTATTGAGCTTTTACTAAGAACCAGACATTATACTAATTACTTAGGTATTTTTATTGATCCTCTCAATAACTCTATGAGGCGGGTATTTTCATTACCAATTTACAGATGAGGAGACCTAAACTTACAGAGGATATGTAAGTTCTGACAATCAAATGACAGATGTGGGATTTGAGCCACAATCTGTCTGATTGGTTTCATTGGATCCTGATGCTCCTCCTTTCATCTGCTTTCCCTGACCTCAACATATACTCTTTCTCCTTCTACCTCTTTCACATGGTCACACATACACCTTAGGCATGAGGATGCAATTTACCCTCTCTGAATATATGGTAGCCTGAAGAGGTTTGAGTTGGGAGGCTACAGGCAATATTCCAACAATAAGGATCAACACAGCTTCTGGAATTGAACTTAAAATGCACACAGTTTCTCTGCAGCCAATATGCAGAGGAAAATATGGTGAGGTCTTAATGTATTTTGTTCCACAAGGAACAGTGGGAAGGGTCTTGAAACAGCAATTAAATACTCTGCCTCAGTAATCCAGTTGTCATTTTTGCTCAAAACTTATTGGCCAAGGGTGCCTGGATGGCTCAGTTGGTTAAACGTCTGCCTTCAGCTCAGGTCATGATCCCAGAGTCCTGGGGCATTGGGGTCCCTGCTCACTGGGGAGCCGGATTCTCCCCCAGCCCCTCCCCCCTGCTCATGTGCTCTCTCAAATAAATAAAATCTTTAAAAAAAATTATTGGCCAGAACAAGCCACATAATCCCACTCATCCACAAGAAGGTAGGTAAACACAATCCTACCAGGTATCCAAAGGGGCATGGGGACAATGTGGTCAGTGGGTAGTACTAATGACTATGACAGGAGAGACTTGATATGATTTATATTTGTAAAGTATCATCTTGGCTATTATATGGAGAATATATCATGGAAGCAAGAGCAGAATAAGCAAGAATACTGGTTTAGGGACTATTTCAGTTACCCAGGAAAGACATGCTAATGGTACGGAGGTTGTTAGCAGAAGCAGGAACCTCAGGTTGAGGTGAGACAGGTGGTGCCGAGGAGGGACCGCCTTGCACTGCCTCCCTGAAACACCACGAGTAGGTTGGTTTGAGGGCTCCCAGGGGATGTCCCGTGGCCTCCTACCCAGCCAGCACCACGAGCATAGGGTTGTGTCCTGTGTGCACATGATCAAGGATGGGACCCAGAGCAGTCTGGTCAAGAGCTATAGCTACCTGCTCAAGTTCTTCCTGGTGGACAACAGCGACATGGGCCACGGCAAGATCCTGGAGCGCATGAAAGAAGGTACCGCCTGGGCTGCGTTAAGCCTGCAGTAACCGGATCGACTACCAGATGACTACCATCCTGCAGTGGGGCCAGTGGGTCAAGCTGGGGTTCTCGAACGTGTCTGGCCAGCACAGTTTGCGCACGGTGTTCAGGGGCGCTCAGAGGATCCTCCTGGTGTGTGGCATCACTAACAGCTGGTCCTTTTATAGTGCAAATGAGTGTATCACGGAGATCAATGAGCATGCCCCCCAGGGTCTCCAGGATCCTGGCCGGGAACTTGCCACACCTGGCTTTCAAATAGCAAGTCATGATAGAGCAGGTGTGCCTGCGCTGAAAAGAACTGCCCAACCGTATTCAAGGTCAGCCAGCTGTACAACCTCAGCGTCATCAAGTCCTTCACTCAACCGTCTGGCATCGTGCTCATGCAGCACGGCATGGAAAAGACCTGTTGGCCCAACCAAGTGCTGAGGCCATTGTCTCCTACACTCCTGTACCCCTCAAAGACAAACTCCCACTGCCAGTTACCTCAAGTCCTTATCACTTGGCAACTGCATCCAGGATGCACCTGTGCTGCTACTCACTGGCAGGTGGGGTAGGCAATGGCGTGGCCACAAGGGCTACAGCCTCAGGAGGTCCGAGTCCATCCGTCTCAGAACTGCTTGTGGAGCAAACGCAGTATCTACTGGGGCAGGCCAGATGCGCTCTGGCAGGGTTCGCCCTTGGCGAATGCTCCTGGCCCAGCTGGGAAGCATCAGGACGCGCCTAGTGGGTTAGGCTGTCTCAGCCAGAACAAGCCCCGCCAAGGGCTGCAAGGCTTGTGCGTGGGAAAATTAAGCAGAACAAGTCCAGGGCCCGGTGGTGCAGCGGAGAAGCAGCCAGGAGGCAGTCCCTAGAAACCCAGGAGGCCTGGGTCTCCTTTCTTATTTATATAGATGTTTTACCTCTTTTGTACATTTTTAAATAACCGGCAGGGTTTCTTCGATGTAGCCAAGTGGTTCCCATGTCAGCTGTGGGGATGAACTTGAGACATTTGGAGAGGAAGGGGATTTGAGGCAAAGGCGGGAAGGAATCTGCTGTCAATACTTCAAAGAAAGCTTTGAAATCACATACACTTCACATAAGGGCATGGGGGCTGTGTGGGGGCCACTGGGGACAAGGGAATAAGTGAACCCTTTGGAAGCTTTGGGCAGTAAGTACCACCCCTGGCTACCTGCACCAGCCTTTATGAGCACCATGGGTTTTTGTTTTTTCATTTTGCTTTGTTTTGTTTTTTAAATCAGTGTCTCATTTTAAGGTAGAGCAAACACAACTCTAGTGACGGATTGAGAAAAAGTTTTAAGGGTGATTGATGAGTTTTGGCATGAGCACCTGGGTCAATTAAGCTGTTTATTGGTAGAATATTAATGGTAAGGACTAGATGAGAGATGGTAGTGAGAATCAAGATGCTTGCTTTTTTGTATATGTTAATTATCAATGCCCAGGTTTACCAGACAAAAGTCCAGGGGAAGGTTAAGGAGTCATCAGCTTAGAGGTGATGATGTGTATACCTGAGAATCACCATGAGACCCGCTAAGAAGTGAGTATCGTAGAGAAGATAGAAGAACAAAATTACTGATACCTTGGACAATGTGGGTAGAAGGTGTGTTTTATTATTATTTTGAATAGAGGAGACTAACAATGCATTTGTATGGTGATGGGAAATGGGTGATTCAGGGAAGATGTGGAGTACCTGCAAGAGCAAATTCCTTGGGAGGGAGAGAAGAATTAGGACACAATAAATTCAAACTCACTTTGAAAAGTATAACATGCTAATTCAGGAAAGTTCTATTAGTAGGAGTAAACTATGCCCTCCAGAAAGAAAAACTCGGTCCTGACTTTAAACTGTCAGTGATAAAGTTTGAGAAAAAAAACCCAAGATGTGCATTAAAAAATTCTGAGAGACAATCTCAAACAACACTAAACTTTCTTCTACAACTTGGGGCGTAGCATCAACATGATATAATTTAGATAGTGAAGTCCAGCTGATTTAGTGACTCTAAAATCCCACCAAAAGAGTGCCAATGCCAACTTCATTGCTAATGTCCTTGTAAGATTCTCCTGCCTCGTTCAAATTAAAAACTCTCCCAAGATTTCCTTCAGTTACAAAACAAAGAAATATGCTCTAATCAACATGCATAATTATGCATATTATAGTGTGAAGATGATCAACTCGTCTCTTGGAAATTTATGGTAACCACGATTTAATTGTGCTTTCCTAGGGTTTCAACACAGCCTCTCTGGTTCCTGGGCAATTTCTTTCCCCCACAATTAGCCACAATTCTATATAAAGGGGAGTGTACTCTCCCCATTCTCTCCCTACCCTACTGCTCTATGATATCAGCTCTTAATACCTGAAAATGTTATTACTCCAATATCAATAATGGCCATTGTATTAGCCTGGTAAATCTTCCATAACAAAATACCAAAGACTGGGTAGCTCCAACAACAGAAATGTATTTTCTCACAGTTCTGGAGACTAGAAGTCCAAGATCCAAGTGTGGGCAAGGTTGGTTTCTCCTGAGGTCTCTCTCCTTGGCTTGCAGACAGCTGCCTTCTCTCTGTGTCCTCACATGGCCTTTCCTCTTTGCAAGTGCAATCTTGGTGTCTCTCAAGGACACCAGTCCTATTTGTTTTGCAACCCCTCCCACCTTATGAAGTTATTTAACCTTAGTTGCCTCTATAAAGGCCCTATCTCCAAATACAGTCATATTAGGGGCAAGGGCTTCCAAACGTGAATACAATTAATTCCATTGCAACCATCTTTCTAATAAATTCAATGGCAATTCTGGCTTTACTCGAATAATGTGGTTTATTTCATACTTTTTATAACTCTCTCTTTACAAAAATTATTTTTAATCCCCCTCAATTTCCATGACATGGCCCTTTTTTTATTGTGCTTTTTCATTGGCTATTCCTACTCTGTCTCCATTCAAATTTCTCACCTCACACCTTCCCCTAATTTTTGTTAATCTCTAGGCTCAATCCTGAGCCCCCTCTTAAAATGATTTCACTAAGGGGTATTATTCATGCCATAGTGCAAACATGATCTGCTTAGTACTGATATACACTTTCATAACTTTAGCCTAGACCATTCTTCAAGCCTCAGAGTCACATGTATTCACTTTCTATTGAGCATCCTGGGAACTACCAAACATTTCTAAGACACACACAGGAGTTCAAAACATAGTTGGTTCTCAATATGTATTTGTTGAGTTCCTTAATTTCACTCATTCATTCATTCAAAAATAGTCATTGATCACCTCCTAAAAAGCAGGCACTGTTTTAGGTACTTGGAATACATCTGTGAACAGGAGAGATCAAGATCCTTATCCTCAAGGAGCTCCCATCATAGCAGATAAGCAATGGTCAATGAACATGTTAGTCAGTGGAAGATGTTAAGTGCTAAGATTAAAGAAAAAGTAGAGCAAGATAAGGGGGATCAGGAATGGGACAAGGCGGAGGGTTGAGCATTAAAGATGTTCAAGAGAACCTCATTGAGAAAGGGAGATTTGAACAAAGATTTGAAGGAAGTGAATGAATAAATACAGTTAACCACAGGCATCTCAAGTCCAAAATCTCCATTTCTAACACATCTCTTTCCTAATATTCTCAATGTGACTGTCATTCATTCTTCTACTAAAGTGACCATACAAATCTATCTGCCAAAATGGGACACACCGGAGTATAAAAGGATAGTACTACAGGCCTGGACAAACTTGGGTGTCTGGATATGTGGATAACTAGCTGTCACCCCAGGCAGAAACCTGCCAGTCATCTTTGCTTTCTCTCACTCCCTCATTTCTCCCTTCTCCCACATCTTCTCCCAATAGATTACCAAGTCCTTTTGGTATTACCTCTAGAATATCTCCTCTTCTGCACTTCTACTACTGCTGTCTCCATTCAGGATCTCAGGATCTATGACTAGGATAGACAGATGAGCTTAAAAATGATCCCTTGTTCTCTCCATCCATTTCCCCTCAAATCCCTTCCCTATACCTCAGGCAGAATCTTCTTAAACACTCAAATCTGACACTCCCATTTAAAATATTTTTTTGAAAGAGGGGAGTGACAAGTGTGGGCAGAGAACACATACAGAGGGCTGACAAGAACACTGGTCCCAAACACTCTCCTCAGTGGCCATCACCTACTTACCATGTGTAGGCCAACCTGGCCTGTGAGTTCTTGCCACAATCCTGCTCTGCTGAATGCCTTCCCCAAAATGTAAGAACACAGGAGAATCAGCCAGTTTATCTTTGAAAGCCACAATTTCTGCAATTTCAAGTCTAAAACTCAGTGCCTCACAAAGATTAAGTGCCCATTATTTGTCCTTAAGATGTGGGAAATTAAAAATACAGATCTCTCTGTATTTCCTATTTCAGCCCAAATGAATCCAATTAGGTTTCACTGCAAACTATAAAATACTCTAGGCCTATTTCCTCTTTAAATTGATTATAAATGTTGATGCTCTTAAGCATAAGTGCAAATTAATCTAGGGAATTCCATGAAATTTTATTTCTTAATTATGCAATTTAAACTAAATTACTTAACTAAAATGACTACTCTGGCTCCTAAAATTGTTCAAGGTCAGACAAATGTAATCAAATGTAGCATAGTGATTTTTCACTTAGCATAAACCCTTTTGTCAAACTCATTTCACTGCTTTGGACTTGATAGAGAGGAGAGGCTCCACTCTCGAGGAGGGTGATCTCTATTGAGACTGGGAGGCAAGACCGGGTGACGACACTCAGGCCAATTGCAGGAGTTTCTGGAAAATGGAAACGTGATTTCCATTAAACTGAGAAAGGGACCAAGGGCTTAGACTGCCCAGAAATTAAACTTTCTACTGATACACATCTGGCAATGCTCCAGTGAACGCAATCCATTTGGCCAGCCAGATGGACTAGTCCTGGCAGCTTTTCTGTCTCATGCACAAAGCACTTCAGCCTGGGGAAGAGAAAAATCCCCAAACAAAAATATAAATAGAGAAGACTCCAGCATTGTGGCTAAACAATGGAGAAGACTTGTGGTCTTACAAATGAGATTTCTACAACATTGTGCATTTCAGACATTCCAACTGTTACCTTTTTTTCTTGATTTTTAATAGCTTATTTATCATGGGTGAAGGATGAGATTACTTATCTGAGGCCCCATGCTTTTGGCAGAAAACCTTTATAATGCTCAGTTACTCTCTCCTGGAGGAAAGAAGGCAATTTCTAGCCTCTGTCTGAGAAAAGATACTAAATAATACCAACAAAGAATGTTGATAAAATCCTAACTGAAAAAGATCATTTGAAAATGCAAACTTTTATACTGTTGACTATCAAAGGGACTCAGGCTAAAAGGATGGACTCACCAAAGAGATTATTTTTTTTCTCATTTGGGAAGACTTACCCTTTTCTCACTTTCTAACACCATGAGTCCAATTCAAGTCCCCCATTAGCCTGAATGACAATTTTCTTCTGTCAGTCAAACTGTGCATCTGAGTTGAAGTCCATTGATCATCCATCAGCTGAACTGCCATGGCTACTCAATAATCATGGCCCATTTCTGATTCCTTAATCATGGCCCATTTCCCATCCTTAAGTCGGATGCCTAGTTGAGCGTGTGACATCCCCTGAGTGGTCTAAGCATGTTTTCTCTTTCCTCACCCAGAGTTTGCTAAGGGAGGAATGCAGAGACAGAAATTCATTCTTAGCACTCATCCCTATATATGCCTTTCATAATTATGGACTTCTAAAATTATTCTAAATATATATTTTAACTCACTTATCAATAGATTATTGGAGGGGGTAGGTTAGAAGGTGTGGCATCAAATTTTTAAAAAATTAATGTCTTTTATAAATAAATAAAATCTTTAAAAAAAGTTAATGTATTTTACTTACTGAACTTTTTTAATCTAATACATTATTTTTTGTCTTTAAATACATGGAGTCATCCAAAACTTAAAATATGGTCCTTCCTTCCATATCTCTTTCCCTCTCTTCCTTCTAGCAAAGATTTACTTACATCCCATTCTGTGCCAGGTACCACACTGAGGATTTGTGTGAATTATAAGTACAATAAAGCATTTGAGGTGAATTCCAGGTTTTGTATTTAAATTACCTACATTTCCATTAGCTAATCTTTAAGTTTCTTCCATTATTTGCATCTTGACGAGATGTCAAGTTCCACATCAAATATCATAAACAAGAGGTCCCATGTCGAATATTTTCCAGTGTTTGTGGTTCTTGTGGTGTTGGGCTATATATTATCTAGCTTGTTTGGAGAACTAGATTCCTTAACCCAGTCTCATCTTCATTCAGAAATAATGGGAATTTCCTTTCTTTGTTTCAAGTAAGGAGTAATATAATTTTCTGTCTTTTAATGCCAGCTGCCTTTTCAGAATCAATCCTTTCACTCTTCCCAGCACTTCTGCACCCAGTTCGTTACGACCATGGGCTCAAGCTCCTGATAAAATCCTCAGAATCATGGCATGCTACAGTCTTTTGAAGGGTCATTTCCTTAAATATGCTTTCTACCATAGTATGAGTTTATGTTTCTTATATTGTTTTCTTTTAATGTCTCTATGAAATAAATCTAGAGTACTAGGACTGGAATTTTTCAGGCAAATATTGTTTAGCAGATATTTTCAGAGACACAAGGAAGTTTGCTACCATCAAGCCCTCAGCACGTTTGCCAAGTGGGCATAGTTTGACCTTATCCTATTATCTAGTACTTTCCTTTCTCAAAGGCCTTGTGCTGCCACTCATCCTTTTGCTGGTCAAAGTAAGAACCTATTTATTTATTTATTTATTTATTTATTTATTTATTTATTTATTATTTTAAAAATTTATTTATTTGAGAGAGAGCACACGCACAAGTGTGTGGGGGGGAGGGGCAGAGAGAGAATACAAGAGAGTCTTAAGCAGACTCTGTGCTGAGGGCAGAGCCCTATATGGGGCTTGATCTCACAACCCTGAGATCATGACCTGAGCCTAAACCAAGAGATGGATGCTTAACCCACTGTGCTACCCAGTCAGCCCAACAAGATCCAATTTTAAAACTCAGTTTAATTGAGATATAATTTACATGTAATTCAATGCATCTATAATAATGCCTTTTGGCAAACATATACACCATGTGATCACCACTGCCACAATCGAGATAGAGAACATTTTTATCACCCCAAAAACCTCCCTATGTCTCTAGGTCAATCCCCCACTCATTCTACATCCTGACCCAGGCCACCACTGATCTGCTCTCTGTCACCATGGTGAGTTTGATTATAAAACTGTAGTTCTAGAATATCATACCAATTGAATCACCCACTATGTGTTCTTTGTGTCTGACTTCTTTTACTCATAATGTTTTCAGGATTCATCCATGTTCCTATGTGTATTTGTAGTTCATTCCCCTTTAGTACTACTACTTTCCATTTTATGGATATAACACAGCTCTTTGTACATTCACTTTTTAATGGACATATGGGTTGTTTCCATTTTTTTGGTTTCTCTTTGTTTTTCTGCTTGGGTAAATTTGCTATGAACTTACCTGTACAGACTTGGTATAATATATCAGGGTGTTTTTATAAGAAGAAATATAAAATGAGTATTCAAGTTCTATAAGTTCAGACGCCAAAGGAAAGAGACAGGTAGTATAAATGAACGAAGCAGACTAAGTGTTAGGTAAAGGGGGGAGGTGAGGGATGTGGCAATTGACCACAGATCTAGTTTTTAACTCTTACCTTATGAAATAATGTTAAGAAAGTTGAAGTGATGATGTACCGCAGCATCAAAAGCAAGGTATTGTAAGTCAACTCATTCCTTGGCTCAGGTAACAAACAGTTCTTTTCAGACTTTTTTCTCTCCCACAGGCTAAAGTATCATTAAGAAGGCATCATTAAGAAAACAAATTTAGTTTTAGACAGCCTTGGGTTTGAATTCATGATCCACACCTACTAACTGCATGACTTTAAGCAGGTTTCTCTATGTTTCTGAACCTTTGTTTTTTATTAGCAAAATGGAGATAATAATGTTGTCGATTTCATCATAAACAAAATTAAAGTATTATCTGCTATTAGTTTAAACATTCTTTCTCTCACTTTGGCATAAGCTACAATATTATTGCATGTCTTCCACATGCCAAGCCCTATGTGAGGCACATGACTCTCATTATCTCATTTTATTAAATCCACCTCATTAGCTAGACAAGAAACTAAGGCTGAGATAGGTTAAAAACCATGTGATGAAAGCAAAAATAGGGACCACTGGCTCTGCCTGGGACTTACTTGCCAGGCTTCCTCAAAGCATAAGCCAACAGCATAATGATTTCATTGACTTCGGATGTATCTATACATTTGTAAAAGACAGACACATTTGAAGGGAACTCCACTTTGCAACCATTTCAGCTTCTTCCACTCGTCCATAACCTATAAGTCTGATATGCTCATAAAAAGCTGGAGGCCAAGCTTTTCTGAGAACTTGTCTTTGGCCAACTCTAACCCTACTGTCAAAAATGTGCCTCCTCCACTAGACTCTGAGCTCTGTCCCTAGGGCCTGGCAGGGTGCCTGGCACATAGTAGGAAGAGATCATTTTATGAGCACAACTTGAACAGTTTTCCTCACATCAAATTCAGGAACCAGAATCTTTAGATAAAGAACAAGTACTCCCTTCTAAATCCCATGGTGTATATTGCTGTAATCGTTACAATATCTTTAGTAGCTCAAGGAACCACTTGAGTGGTCTCAGTTGGCCTCATGACCAAAAATGTATCTCTCTTGGTATAATATTGAGTCACTTATGTTTAAAATGATGCCACTTGCCCTCACTGAGTTGCTGTTGTTTCTTTGTCTATAAAATAAGGGTACAGACCAGGAGCTTTGTAAGATCCTTTACAGCTTTTGGTTTTCTATAATTCAAACAGTACTCACTGGTTCCTCTCCCAGTTCCAATAACTTTGAGGTAACCTGGCACTTTTCTGAGGTCAGGTTCCTATAGAGCAGTGTGGCTCTCAGGACCAGCAGTGTCAGCAATGACAAGTTCACTAAGCTTGAGAACCACCCCTGTTGAAAGGGAGAATGCCATCCCTCTCTGTCTCGCCCAAGTCTTTCCTTGAACATCAACCCTCGCTCCAACTCCATTGCAGCTGCCTGCTGACTCCTTCTGCATTCTGCAGAGAGGAGGGTGCCTGGAGAGTTCTTTAAATTCCACTCACCCTGCCCTATGACCCAACGTGACATCTTTGTTGGCCTCATTAATGAATTAGGAGGATTCTTGAAACAATGGCATCTTTCTAAAACTGAGCATCAGTCTATAAGCAAAGGCTATTGAATGGTTTCCACCTGGTGGAGGGGTGAAGGTGTTTGGGGTGTGTATGTGGCTGGGGAGGATCAGATGAAGAAAAGCTTCTGCGTGAGCATCTTATTAATGAAGGAGCTTTACTTTTGAATTTTGATGTAGTTTCTAAGTTAGTTTCTGTGAAAGGTGGTCATTTCACTTGTGTCCCATATTTGGAGCATACTTACTGTGGTGTATTGTGAATTATTTTTAAAATAATTGCTGTCCTAAAAATAAAATAAAATAAAAATAAAATAACTGCTGTCCTTATCTCATAAACAACATAATTATCCTGCATTGGGTTTTCATAAAAGTATTTGTTAATATATTAAATTCTTGGGCCCTATGTTCGCATGACAGTGGACAAGAGCCTCGGTATATCAACTTGTCTTGGCCTCTCTTTCTGTGAGAAACTCTGGGAAGGTACTCAAGCGTCTAGATGAGCAGATCGGAGGATACAACATTAGGACCCAAATGGATACAATGCAACTTATGTAATAAATTCGTCTTAAAACTGAATTCCCTCAGGAATTTAAGGTACTCCCGAATTTCATGTCTTATTCTCATTCATAAGTCAACACACATGTATCAAGTGCTTACTCTGTGCCAGACACCATACTAATACTGAGGAAACAAAGATGAAAAAGATAGCCCGGATCTCAAAGTGCTCACAGCCTACCAAGGGGAGAGACTTAATAAATACCGTAAGAGAAGTATGTACATGATACAGAAATTCATGTTAACTGGGGAGAAGAGAAAGTGTTCTGGGAAAGACACCCTAGATAATGATTAGGAATATGCCCCACTACTTTACAGCAAAGAACAACTGGGGCAGAGTCCAGAGTATCTGAACAAAGAGGGCGATTGTAAAGAGCCAGAGCAGCTAGCTGGGTGTTGGGGCAGGCAAATACTTAAATCTCTGAACCTCTCACTCCCTCCAACATGCAGTCTATATTTGTTGAGAGTTTTATGGCTAAGAAAAGCCAGGGTACTGAAAACAGGGACTGTTGCTTTCCTCCCTCCAGGTCAGCCCGGGGCACCCAGAAGCTGGCAACTTGGCTCCTCAACAGCTGGGCCTCGCAGCTCCAGGGAACCATGAGGCTCTGCATTCTCCTCCCTAGACAGTGTAGACAGATTAAAAAAAAAAAAAAAAAAAGATAAAAGAAAGCCCTGCGTTAGTGCAAACAGATCCATATATCAGCAGAGAGTTATCAAGGTTAATGAGAAAAATTATCTCATCAGAACAACCCCCCCTGGTTGGAGGCCCGCGGGCTGGAGCTGCCCCCTCTCTAACCTGCCAGCGCTGGGCCTCCAGTACAATGTGATCCATCAAAGTCACTTCCTCTGCTTTCCCACTTCACAGGGGGCGCGTGGCTTCCCTCCCACCACTGGGGAGGAAATCAGTGGGAGGGAGGGTCCCCACAGGTGGGCACGGGTCATAAGGGGGATGCCAAGTGTGCCAGAAGTGGAAAAGGGAGAAGGGGACTGCGCCCCAACCCTCCTTCAGGGAGCCCAGAACCAAGGATAGACAAGCAGATGCCAGGGTAGGGAGGGAAACATGCACCCTCCACACACACACACACACACACACACACACACACACACACACACACGGGCATGCTCTGTGTCCTGCTATCATTTGTTTTCAATCTCTCGTCCTTTATCAGAAATAACAACTGTTTAGCCAGACCCATTTTCATAAACGCTGTCCTTATGGTTCCTTTTGGCAGAAGCGTGGAATCTCTGCTGCCAATCCTGTGGGTAGAGAATTTATTGTTTCCTTTTTGTTTCAGTTATTATGGTGGTGTTGGTGTAGTTTTGCTTTGTTCCGGAGAAGGCAGGAGTCCGCAGAGAAGTGGCCAGGAAACAACTTTTGCAGGTGGGCTGTCCAACGTGTAATGGCAGTTTGCCTGGCCGCTGCACTCACTTCCCCCTTCCAGGGCCCAGTTCTCGTCCTTCCTTAGGTGAACGGCAAACCTACTACCAGCAGGGGGCGCTACTCTTGCATCGTCCCCTCTTCCGCTGGCCACGCCTCTCTATTCTTCGTGCTCTTTTCTCAAGCCCCAGCTTGGGAAGCTTTCAGCCTTCAATGATCTTCCCTCTCCTTGGGCATTCTGCCTAAAGTTCCAGTAACTTTAGTACTCCGCTGTAAAACAAGGTTTAGCTAGTAATTTATGTCGACTTGTAGTCTCACTAGATTTCAAGGATGTCAGTCTTGACTTCTCCAGCCAGCTCGGAAGCGACTGCAGGGCATGATCAGTGTTTTAACGCAGTCTGACATGCTCCCTCAGCATCTGGCAAAATGCGGGTAGCTGGGTTGTGATTGTCATCTTAAGCCATGACCAATAGATTTTATATTCATTGTATTCCTTTCTTTGACAGAAGCTTCGTTTGAGAAACTACCTATTTTTCTAGATGTTCTCTATTCATGCATTACTAAGAACTTTTGAAGATGATCCAGGCTTACACATTTTTCTGCAAGAATAGAACCTTCTTTGAAATAATTGTCAATATTCTTCAGTGGTGAAGCCCTTGGGAGTAGGGCAGCAGAGGGGAAGTCTAGTACCTGGGCTGATCCTGTTTGATGACAAACATGTCTTCCTCACATTAGGAAGGCAGAAACAGTTTCCAGGAATCTCACTGAAGTTAACTCCAAAAAATTCCTATACAAATTGGTTGCCCAATATGATCAAAATATAGTATAATTTGTCCATTCATCAGATACTCACTGATTTCCTAATAGCTCTGTTCTGGACTCTGGGTGAGGCACAGGAGCTATAACGTTGAACAAGACAATTACTGGACTTACACTCTAGAATTACAAATGGTGGTCAACACCAAGGAAGAAATGGAGAGTTGTGATGACAAAGGAGGAGCTGGAGTGGGGACAGGGACCTGTGAGCTAGAGGCAGTGGGAGAGGTTTAGTGAAAACTAATTTAGATAGAGTAGCCAGAGAAGGTGAGGACATAGAGTGTAAGACCTAAAGGGGGACAGGGAGGCAGGCTTCAGAGAGCAGGGCAAGAGGTAATTTGTCAAATGCAACAGTTGGTTTTGTTCAGCTCTCAGTCACAATTATAATAGCTAACTAGTATTCATTGTTCATCTGTAAAATGCCATCTTACAACATTGCTCCAGGTAAGCTTATTGCAAAGGAGGAAACTGAGAGTCAGAGAGGTAAAGAGAAGGGGTAGAGATCCAACTTCGGTCTAATGGACTTCAGAGTGTGTACCTCTTCCTCCTTAGCTAATTGTACATAAGAAAATGAGCATGGCTCAAAGCCACCTAACTCCAGGATCTGAAATACTGTTCAAAGAGTATGTCCTACTGATGGCGTCTGTAAATCAAATTTTAAGTAAATCACAACTGTTTTAGTTGCAAAAATCAAAGATATGCCATAAAGTATATTTAGGAGTAGGGAAGAGTCAAACAAACAAATTAACCAAAAAGATCAAGAATGGCTGTCTTGAAGGGTCCTGCTATATATTATGTATTAACATTCACTGGTCTTTGCCTGGATAGACAACAGACAACTATTATTGACTCTAATTTCCCCTTCCTCATTCCACAGACATTTTGGAGCACCTGTTATATGCCAGACACCATGGTCGTAGCTCCAAATACAGATAAATACCATGCTGTTGTTCTAGAATTTATATACAATACTTTGGGGAACAAAGAAAAGAGACAATTATAATATAGAAAGGGAACTGCTGTGATAGAGGTCACAAAGGGGCATTGAACACAGAATGGGAGTTAATCACACGAAGGCTATAGTCCAAAAAAGATAGCAGGGAACATTATGGGGACTTTTAAGTAGCTGTTGTTGGAGGGTATGAGGGTAAACACAATAGGTGAAGTTGAAATCTATCCAGAGACCAGATTATGAAGAGCTTCTATATTGTGGTAAAAAGTTTGGGGTCTATGGGAAGCCACTGTGTGTGAAAATATAAGCAGAGGAATGATACTGTTCTCTCAGCTGTATGGAGAATGAATTAGAGTGAGGTGAGACTAGAGGCAGGGTGGGATGGAGTGGCTGCTGTGTTCCAGGCACTGTCCTAGCCACTGAAGGTCTGACTGTGAACAAGGAGCAAACAGGCTAGTGAGAGAGAGTTTCACTGGCAGATTTTATTTGATTTTCATGACCAGCACCCTCAAATGGGCTCTTTGTGTTGTCTAGCAATCGTGCTTTATGTCCACTCATCCCTCTTCTCCCCTGGATACTATTTTATTACTTCTCTTCCCTCATATTGCCACTCCATTCCCTCCTACTTGGATGTTGACTTTGCTTTCAACTTCACTGAGAAAATGGAAGCACCCAAAAGAGAACCTCTGGAGACTTTCAATGCCGCATTTACCTACCCTCAGGGTCTGCACATCCTGAAAGCCCTGCCTGACCCAAGAGATGAACTTGCTGTGCTCCCACCTAAAGCTAGTCCCTTCCATTCCTAGATCCATTCACTCTCACTTACTCAAAGCAGTTCTCAACTTTCCTCTCCCAAGACATTTTTCTTCACCTGTGGATCATTCCCAACAGCATACAAATATGCTGATACTCTTCCCATCTTAGAAGCCTCCTCTTGATCCACTTTCCCCACCAACTACTGCCATGTTTCTCTACTCCTTGCTGTAGCAAATTTCAGAAAAGTTGTCAGTATTCACTGCCCCATTTCCTCTCTTCTCAGTTTCTTTTGGTAAACCTACTTCAACTGAGCTTTAAGTCCCACCATTCCACAGAAATGCGTTTGCTGAATTTGATGGTCAGTTCTCAGTGCTCATCTTAAGTGACCTATTGGTAATGATACAGTTACATAAATCCTCTTCTTATATATCATTTCTGATCTTGCTTCCAGGATACACATCTTCTTGGTTTTCTCTCTACCTCACTGGTCATTGCTTTTTGGTCTGTTTCCCTTGATTCCACCTCTTCTCACTAACACTTTATGTTAGAGTGCCCTGGGATACTGTCCTTCATCCTCTTGTCTTCTTTCTCTATACTCATATCATCTACATGCTGATGCCTCACTGATATATATAAATCTTGGCACATTCCTCCACATTGCAGCCTCACATATGTAACTACCTTCTCAAGACCTCCACTAGGACATCTAGTAGACACTTCAAACTTAACATGTCTGAAGTTGAACTCTTGGTCTTACCCCACAATGCCTAATTTCATCAATAGCCTTCCCCACCTCAGGCAACAGCATCTCCATTTGTCTAGTTGCTCAGGCCAAAAATCTTGGGGACCAAGTGGTGAGCCACTTGGGGACCAGTGACTAGGACAGTGCCTGGCACACCCCACATCCAATCCATAAGCAAATCCTATAGCTCTACTCTCATGATATGGCTAGAATCCTATACTTCCAACCACCTTCACTGCTACCATTATCTTCTATTTCAAAAACCTCCAAGGTGCACCTGGGGGACCAGTCAATGAAGCATCCCACTCTTGATTTCAGTTCAGGTCATGATCTCATGGTCTTGGGATTGAGCCCTGCATCAAGCCCTGTGTCGGGCTCTGTGCTCAGTGTGGGGTCTTCTTCAGATTCTCTCTCTCTCTCTCTCAAATAAATAAATAAATAAAATCTTAAAAATAAACACAACCCCCTAACATGTCTCTCTGCTTTTACTCTTACCCTCAAAAAATCTGTATTCAGCACCAGAACAATTCTTTTAAAACTTAACCATGTTTTGCAAAAACCCTGAGTAACAGCCAAAGTACCTAAAGTACCTAAAGGTACTACTTAACTTGTCCTGTCCATCACATTTCTGTCCTCACCTACTTTCTCTCTTTTAGTAACTGTGCTTCAGCCATTCTGACCTCCTTCCTAGTCAGTCCTCAAATTCTCCAGACATACTTCCTCTTAAGTATTTTTGTATTGATTGTTTCATCTTCTGAGAATCTTTTTCCTCTAAATATCTCCATGTATTCCTCTAGGTACACCTACACCTTCACCTCATTTAAGTCTTTACCCAAGTGAAACATTTTTATAAGACCTTCCTTGAGCTCCCTATTTTAAATTGCAATCCCTTACCCACCAGCACTCTTGATCTACCCTTACTCTGTTTTATTCTATAGCACTTACCATCTTTTATCATATAATAATGTACTTATTTATTATATTTTATGTTTATACTGCTCTCTGTCAGCTAGAATATAGGCTTCTCAAGAGCAGATATTTCTACATTTTATTCCCTTATGTATAACATGTACCTAGAACAGAACCTGTCATATAATAGGTATTTAATGACTCTTTGCTATGTGAATGAATGATGATAAATGTTAAGAAGGAACTAAAGGATGTGGAGTTAAAATGGGACAATGTCAATGGAGAGAAGAGGAGACGCAAGAGATTAAGAAGGTCAAATTAAAAGATCTTTTTGATTGAATTCAGGGATAGAAGAAAAGTGTAAACAATGATTCCCAGATTTTAGGCTTTAGAATCTGTATGGAGGATGGTGCCATTTAATGAGATAAGAAATGGGAATTTAATTTGGTAACTGGATATGGGATGCTAATGTAGGAAGGACTATTTGTTAAGATTTATTTTTATTGAGATATAATTCACACATAATAAAATTGTCTCTTTTATGGTTCAATACTCACAAATCAGTGTGATACATCACATCAATCAGAGAAAAAATAAAAATCATGTGATCATTTCAATAGATGCAGAATAAGCATTTGACAAAGTACAACATCCATTCATGATAAAAACTCTCAACAAAGTAGGTTTAGAGGGAACATATTTCAACATAATAAGGATCATATATATTAAAATCCCATAGCTAACATCATACTCAATGGTAAAAATCTGAGAGTTTCTCCCCTAAGGTCAGGAACAAGATGAGGATGTCCACTCTCACCACTTTTATTCAATATAGTACTGGAAGTGGTAGCTACAGCAATCAGATAAGAGAAAGGACTAAAAGCATCCAAATTTGTAGATAACATGATACTCTAAATAGAAAACCTTAAAGACTCCACAAAAAAGCTAATAGAACTAATAAATGAATTCAGTAAGGTCACGGGATATAAAATCAATGCACAGAAATCCATTACATTTCTGTATACTAATAATGAAAGAGAAATTAAGAAAACAATCTAATTTACAATTGTACCACATATAATAAAATATCTAGGAATAAACTTAACCAAAGAGGTGAAAGACCTATAATCTGAAAACTATAAAACATTGATGAAAGAAATTGAAGAAGAAACAAAGAAATGGAAAGACATTCCATGCTCATGGATTAGAAGAACAAATATTGTTAAAATGTCTATACTACCCAAAGTAATCTATATATTTAATGCAATCCCTACCAAAATACCAACAACATTTTTCAAAGAACTAGAAAAGGCTATCCTAAAATTTGTATGCAACCACAGAAGACACCAAATAGCCAAAGCAATCTTGAAAAAGAAAAACAAAACTGGAGGTGTCACAATTCTAGTCTTCAAATTATATTACAAAGTTGTAGTAGTCAAAATAGTATGGTACTGGCACAAAAAATGACAGATAGGTCAATGGAATAGAATAGAAAGCCCAGAAATAAACCCACAACTATATGGTTAATTAATCTTTGACAAAAGAGTCAAGAATATCCAACGGGAAAAAGAGTCTTTTCAAGAAATGGTATTGGGAAAATTGGATAGCTATTTGCAAAAGAATGAAACTGCACTATGTTCTTAAACCATGCATAAAAATAAATTCAAAATGGATTAAGGACCTAAGTGTGAGACCTGAAACTATAAAAATCCTAGAAGAGAGCACAGGCAGCAATTTCCCTAATGTCGGCCATAGCAACATCTTTCTAGATATGTCTCCTAAGGCAAGGGAAACAAAAGCAAAAATAAATTATTGGGACTACATCAAAATTAAAAGCTTCTGCACAGTGAAGAAAACAACAAAACTAAGAGGCAACCTACTGAATGGGAGAAGATATTTTCAAATAACATATCTGATAAGGGGTAGTATCTCAAATACATAAAGAAGAAAAAGCAAATAATCCAATTAAAAACTGGGCAGAAGACATGAACAGATATTTCTCCAAAGAAGAAATATAGATGGGCAACAGACACAGGAAAAAATGCTCAATATCATTCATCATCAGGGAAATGCAAATCAAAACTACAATGAGATATCACCTCACATCTGTCAGAACGGCTAAAATCAAAACACAAGAAACAACAGGTGTTGGCAAGGATGTAGAGAAAAAGGAACTCTCTTGCACTGTTGGTGGGGAGGCAAACTAGTGCAGCCACTGTGAAAAATAGAACTACCCTATGATCCAGTAATTGTACTACTGGGTATTTACCCAAAGAATACAAAAACACTAAATTCAAAAGGATATTTACACACCTATGTTTATTGCAGCATTATTTACAACAGCCAAGCCAATAGCCAAGCAGCCCAAGTGTCCATCAATAGATGAATAGATAAGGTTTGGATAAATACATGTGTATGTGTATGCACATGTATTTGGGTAAATATGTGTGTGTGTGTGTGTGTATAATATGGAATCATATGGAATATGATTCTGCCATAAAAAGAATGAAATTTTTGCCATTTGCAACAACATAGATGGAGCTAGAGAGTATAATGCTAAGTGAAATAAGTCAGTCAGAGAAAGACAAATACCATATGATTTCACTCATTTGTGGAAATTAAGAAACAAAACAAATGATCAAAGGATAAAAGAGAGAGAAAGACAAACCAAGAAACAGAGTCTTATCTATAGAGACAATCTGATGGTTCCCAGAGGGGAGATGGTTGGGGGGATGGGTGAAATAGGTGAAGGGGATTAAGAGTACACTTACCATGATGAGCACTGAGTAATGTATAGAACTGTTGAATAACTATATTGTACACCTGAAACTAATATAACACTGTATGTTAACTACACTGGAATTAAAATAAAAAATAAAAGAACAATTAAAAATAAAATAAAATTGACCCTTTTAAAGTGGACAGTTCAGTCGTTTAGTATATTCACAAAGTAATTCCAGAACATTTTCATTGTCCCATAAAGAAATAAAGAAACGCCATACCTGTTACCAGTCACTCCCTTCCCCAAACTCCTGGGAAACAACAAATACACTTCTGTCTCTATGAATTTGGCTATGGACATTTAATATAAATAGAATCATATATCATGTAACTTGTGTCTGACTTCTTTCACTGAACATAATGCTTTCAAGTTTCACCTATATTGTAGCATATATCAGTACTTATTACTCTTTATGGTTGAATAATATCCCATTGTCTGGATATACCACATTTTGTTTATCCCTTCATCAGTTGATGGGCATTTGGGTTGCTTCCACTTTTTGACCATTATGAAAAATGACCCTATGAACATTTATGTACAAGTTTTATGTGAACATAAAAATGCCACCTGGGAGTTTCATTTTGGGTCATATGGTAACTTTATGTTTAATTTCTTGAGAATGTCAGTTGGTTTTAAATAAAGTAATCTTATGACTTGTTTGCTAGGGAGAGTCCTAGTCTATGCTTATTATCACAGTGAAGTTATTAATAGTGCCCCCTTTCACTCTTAAAAGAGCCCAAATCAGGACATTATATCATATGATCACCATAGTTGTAAGGTTCTGGACCTGAAAAAGGTAGCAATGATTATAGTCAGTACTTAGAAGTCATAGGAAAATTGCTACATGGAAATAGACAGTCAACAAGAGAGTCTGTAAATGTGAAGAGAAGTGTTTAATTTCAGTGTTATATTAGTTTCACGTATACAATATAAGTGATCCAAGAATTCTTTACATTAATGCTATTCCATTGAACAGGTCCCAATTCTTATTTTTTTAAAAAATCATTTTGCAGTCATGGATCATATTGCTTGTGTTCTCTTTGCTGACACTTCTTTTCCCTTGACTTTTATGTAAAACTGCTCCGTGGCTTTCCTCCTACCATTCTGGAAGATCCTTCTCAACAACTACATAGGTTCATATTCCTCCTTTAACTCTTTAAATGTCTATATGTCCCAGACTGATGAAGGTTGCTCAATGGAATAGCATTAAGGATGCTGCTAAGAGCAATTTTGGTGAAATGGTAAGTGGAGTCCCAGACAAAAGCAAGTAGAGATCTCTGGAAAGGGAGATAATCCGTGTGGGTTTCTCTGCTAAGAAGCTTGTCTGTGAAAAGGAGAGCTATTGCTTAATAGCAATATTATGTGAGGGGAGGTAAATGTTTGGGCTTTGTTGTCATTGTTAATTTTTTTTAAGATTTCATTTATTTATCTATTACTTATTTATTTAGAGAGAGATTGAGCACACTCGTGAACAGGGGGAGGGGTGGAGGGAGAGAGAGATTCTCCAGCAAACTCCACCCTGAACACAGAGCCCCATGCAGGGCTTGATCCCACCACCCTGAGGCCATGCACTGAGCTGAAATCAAGAGTCTGATGCTGAACTGACTGAGCCATCCAGGTGCCCCATTTTTAATTTTCTTTCTTTTTTTTTTTTTTTTTTTAGATGAAAGAGATTGAAGTATATATATCCAGAGAAGAAGTTGAAGATGACAGGGAGGAAAAGGAAATCATGGGAGAAGTGTGTCTGAATGCATCTAGCTGGGCTGGCAAGTAGCAGACACGAAGGCAACGGTGGGGAAAGCAGCTCGGATGACCCAGGAACCACTTCTACACTGGGGTGTGAGGTGTGGCAAGGATGGGAGGCTGTGCGGATAATTTAGTGAGTATTAAGGCCAGAGTGGATAGGGAGAAATTAAAAAAAAAAGAAAATGAGGACACTTAGGAAGGCATCTGTTTTCTGTGCCAAAGGCAGAGTGTGAGGCAGAGTGCTGAGCAGGGGTGTTGAGGGAAATGACATGGGAAAGACAAGATGCTGATGAAGAATGTTCAGCATTATTTACAGCATTAGGAGCCCAATAGAAATTGAAGATCCTGAACTGAGGGTACATGGGGCACATTCCAATAGCAGGATGAAGGAAATGCAGAAAAAGCAAGAGCTGAGCTGGTCCAGAATTGGATTTCTGCAAGGTGGGCAATTCGGATGTTAAGGGGAAAAGGAAGCAGAAAGGAGCCAGAATGGTTGAATATAGGCCCCGGTATGTGGGTTGAATAGGAAAGTATTTTTTTTGCTCCCAGTCAGTTAAACTTTAGCATATAACGAGAAGTTAAAAGGAAGCAAAAAAGCAAAACACAACAAAGGTACAACAGAGAACCTGACTTCTTTCTTACCTATCTCAAAAGGAATAAATAAAAAGCATTTTCAGATGTTTTCTTAACACTGAACTATGAACAGTTATAAAATGCCATAAATATCAATTTACGTTGCAATCTGCTCACAGGGAAGAGATGAGTTCAGCTTCAATAAAATTAAATAGACCAAACATTGAAATCTAGAGGAATTTTTTGTTCATTTATGTTGCATTGCAAGGTTTCAGATTTGTATTTACTCTTTCACAATAAATATTTTTTTTTTCATTTATGATCAGTCCAGTTGCACTCATCATTAGCCTCACAAGACGGATAAGATTGGACATTATTGTCCACTTGCCTTTTAGGGTTAAACTTTTGATTATTAATTTTAAAGTATAAACAATTTTTGATACTTTTAATTTAGATGGTGTTTCAATTTCCTGGAACTGTTCCTGAGTTCCTCATGCTGTTAAAAATAAGATAGTATGATAAAGGAAAAACTGAGATTCTAAAAATGAGCTTCACATTGATCATACCTAACTTATCTAAAATGTTAGTTAAAATAAAAGTACTATTGGCAGAAGTTAGTTCATAGTTCAGCTCCACTCCCTAACAATGAATAGAATAACTGAAGGAACAAGAGGTTTTCATATCAGTCATAATATAAATCTGCTTTATATCATGATCTTATTGTTAAAGTTGATACTATGTTCTTCTCCACCCCTCTGTCGGTATAAATCCTACATACTCTGAGCAATTGATCTGTGGTCAGTTTCAGTTATACTTCCTCTAAGTGCCTATTGGTTCACAACATTGGGAGTTCCTTGGGTGAGACTCAAAACTGTCCCCTGTGTGTGGAGGGCAGGGAGAGACCAAAGAAAGAGGCAAGTCGCTCAAATTATTAGATGCCTGTTTTAATGAGCAAAGGGAACATATATACAAGGCTTGTCTTGGGCAGCCACAAGACAAATAGATCACCATACCCACCCATCAGGATCCTTAGAATTTACATCAAGGCCTTAATGGGGTTCAGTCACATGTGCCATCCTTATGATCTGAATAATGCATTATTCTCTCAAGGCTATGTCCTTAAAGTGGTCCTTAGTATGGGAATGGTGGGTGGACCATGCCTTCCAAGTACAGGGGACAGGGTGAGGAGCTTCCCATTGATGGGGTCCAATTCATGGGTCAATGGGCAGTGGTCATGTCCTCTCAATGACCTCCTCTCAACAGTGCCTTCCTATAGGATCTATACTGATCCTATATTTTTCATGATCTGTTCCACACCATTACCTATACATCCCTGAATTATTTGACCCCTGCATTCTCCAATCTCGTAACACTCTCCCCCTTGCTCATCATGCTCTAATCTCACTGGGTATGATGGTTAATTGCAAGTGACAACTTGACTGGGCCATAGGATGCCCTGATATATGATCAAACATTATTCTGGGTATGTCTGTAAGGATGTTTCTGAATGAGATTGACACTTGTCTCTCCTGGGTCTCCAGCTGACTATCTTAGGACTTCTCAGCCTCCATAATTACCAGAGCCAATTGTATATGTTATACAGATATATGTCTGTGTGCATGTGTATGCGTGTGTGTGTGTGTGTGTTTATCTCCCATTGGTTCTGTTTCTCTGGAGAACCCTAATACACTGGGTTTTTCATTAAGCTCTTTTCTGCCTCAGGGCCCTCTTACATGTTATTCCCTTTGCCAAGAATCCCCTTTCCCCAGATCTTCCCATGGCTGCCTCCTCTTTATAATTCAAGTCTCTGCTCAAGTATTACCTCCTCCTGGCAGTCTTCCCTGACCACTCTAATAAAACCCTTCCCCGATCACTCCACAAATCCCAATTCTCCACCAAGCACTTTTTTTTTTCTCCTTAGCACTTAGTGAGGTCTGGCATTGTATTGTTTACTTGTGTATTTGCTCTTGGTCTACATATTCTTTTCCTTAGTATTACATTCCAAGATAAACAAAACCTCTTGTTGCTGTTCACCAGTCTATCTCTGTGTCTAGGGAAAAGCCCTGTACATACTAACAACTCAAAAAACATACTACCTTTTATTTAATGGTATGGGGAACTCAGGAACAATTTCAGAAAATCAACACATACTATAATTATTTTTAAGTAGCTCTTTGTACATATTACCAACCTAAGGGGAAAAAGTACAGAGCATATAATGATAAAACTTCAGCTTTGAATCCATTTTTTCATCAGACCTAAAAGGCAAGTAATGCTTCCCCATCCTACCAAATAGGGATCAAATGGGTGATGCGCTTAGAAGTGCCCTGACTACACAAACGATGGTTAAATAGGATCATATGGTGGTATAACTGTTATTAGATCTTGTTATCCCACTGTGCATCATGTTTTATTTCCATTTGACACTTTATGAGCACTTTTGCCTATTATTAAATATTCTTTGCAAGTGTAACTTAGTGAGTAATGCTTTATGTGGATGTGTACTAATTTTAAATCTTCCCCCAATTTCTGGACATTTTGAGTTATTGTATTTACATTAAACTTACCTGTGATATACCATAATAAATTGAGTATATATCTGATTATTGTTTCAGGATGGTCCTTCAGACATGGAATTAATACACAAAAGATAAGAACCATTATGGCACCCTGAACATGATGGCAGACTGTTTCCCACTAGAGGTTGTACCAGTTTTCACATTTACCATCTTCTAAGTGTTGAATGAGATTTTGTTTTTACCTTTTATACTCTTAAGTGTAAGAAATGGTTTCCTATTGCTTAATGCTTGGATTATTGGCGAAGTGGAGCATATGTTGTGTATTTATTAGACATCTGTATTCCCTTTCCTAAGAACTGCTTGCTAGGTTATTTTGACCATTTTTCTATTGGGCTTAAGGATTTTTTCATTTTATCAATTTGTATGAGGATATTATGATTGATAGCTCTTATCATTTATCATGAATGTTTCAAATATTTTCCCAATGTGTCTTTTGTCTTTAAATTTGCATATGGCAAAGAACTTTATTTTTTAAGCAGTCAAATTCATTGATAGTTCTTCTGGCTGTGATTTCCTTCATAGCTATTATGCTTAGAGTGTTCTTCCTTATACTTAGATCAGATAGTTATTGATATCCTTTTTTTTACTAGTTCTGATAGGATTTTATTATTTACTTTAATTCCTAACCCACCTGGGATTTTTTGGTACATAAACTGGGGACCTTATTTGTTCCCCATCCTCATGTCTGACCAAGCATTGTTTATTCATTTATGCTATCAGTACCCATATACTAAATGCTCCATATGCTAATATCTGTCAGTAGGGTGTTCACTTTGTTCTGGGTCTGATCTATTGGGTGAATCTTGCACCAACACCATTCTATTTCAAATTATTAAGGAATTACTACAGGGTTTGAGATCAGGCAAAGTGAGTTCCTTATTATTACTCTTCTTTTTAGAAATAACATTGGCTATCTTTTTTTTTTTTTTTTTTAGATTTTATTTATCTATTTGAGAGAGAGAGAGCAGGGGGGAGAGGCAGAGGGAGAGGGAGAAGCTGAGTGGGGAACCTGACATGAGGCTTGATCCCAGGACCCTGAGATCATGACCTGAGCTGAAGGCAGATGCTTAACTGACTGAGTCACCCAGGTGGCCCAGCATTGGTTATCTTTACTTGATTGTTCACTCAGGTGAAATTTAGACTCTTTAAGTTATAACAACTCAGACTTAACTTATAATTTTTGTTGAGATTACATTGAACTTATAAATTAACTTGGCAGAATTTTATGTTTTACAATTTCAGTCTTATGTCACAGAATGAAGACTGTATTTCTCTGTTCATGTCAAAATTTGCATCAGATTCTACAATTAAGATTTCTAGTTTTCTTTACAAGTTTTTTAAAGTTTTCATTAAGTTATAACCAAATATTATATATTTGACTACAGTTCTTATTTAGGTAATCTTGATGTTGTTATACTATTTCCAGGAAAGTAAATTTTTCTCATGTATGTTCTCCATTTATCTCATATATTAGGAGAAGAATTGAGGGGAAATGAAGTATTCAGGAAGTGAATAGAGGAGAATGTGTAAGAGAGGGGACAGAGGGTTCAAGTGAGAGCCATTTCTACACAGAGACAGACTTTATAAACTTTCATGAGGTTTGATTTGGTTCCCAGCATGCCTGATTTTTCACTTTTAGATTATCATTCCTTTGATTTAAATTATGATACACCCAAGAGGATCCATAGTAAAAACTCATACCATTATTGTCATCCTGCAGCAGATCATTAAATATTTTAGTGGATAAAGGAGCAAAGATAAGAGTTGATAATAACTGAACAATATCAGAGCAGAAATATTACAGGTATGTTGAGGAAAGGAACATTATCCCTGTGCTAATCATGGTGTAGAGGTAGTGTGGATCCAAAACCAACATGCCAGCAAAATAGTTGTCAAAAGTAGAAGCTAGGGCCCCAGTCGAAATTAGAAATATAGTAATTAGTCTCTACATGAAAAGGCTGAACAAAAGCTACAAGCATTAAAACGTGTTAAGAATCATGTCAAGATATTAAGCAATTGCAGAAGAATCCAAGACAGAGAAAGGAAGTGATAGGTGGCATCAAGATTAAGCTTCCAGTCAGAAAAAAAGAAAGTACTATACTGGAAATAACAGAGTAGTTCCAATAAAGAGAACAGTACTTTTGTTCTTGAAATCCTAGTAAACATAGTACACTTTTCTATTCACCAAATTCTGGCTTAAAGGTTAGTTTTTGGCTGCTCAAATCACTTTCTTCCTCTCACCATCCTGCATATGTTGAAAACAGACCAAATGGCTACCATGTCTATGGTCCTGGGCAGTCAGTGAATGACACTAGGAATCAATTCATAAGCACCAATAGAGGAGAGAGTGGCCAAAAATGGAGTTGGAGAGAGTGTGCCAATCATACTTCATGTAGCCTCCAAGCTTGCCAATGTTGACTGAGTGGAATGAGAGATTAGAGAGTCTGAAAATCTGCCTTATCATATTATGGTGTTCTATTAATAATAATTGGCATTCAAACTGTATGTTACAGTTTAAAAACTAGTTCCCAAACCACAAAAGACCATGATAGTCCATATCTTCCTTAGAAACTGAGGACTAGTCGGAACAGTTATAATTAACTCCATTTTATGACTAATAAAAACAAGTCTATGAGAAGTGTAATGACTTATCAAAGTAACAAAGTTATTGAGGGGCAAGATCTTGAACTCAGTCCTTCTGACAGTCCACATAATTCCTTCTCCACAATGTTTCCATTTCTGCTGTTTCTTCTGCCCAGCCATTGGTTCTCAAACTTGGTTGCATCTTGAAATCATCTGGGAAGTTTTAAGGAAAACTATGTCCTACTCCTGGAGATTTGGATTTAGTTGATGTGACACTCGGTCTGGAGTTCAGGATCTCTAAAACCTCTGAGATGATTCTAATAGAGCAAAATGTGAGAACCACTACCACCAGACCCATGAATTAACACTAATGACAAATGCTCTATTCAGAATGGTAGCTGGGGATTTAGTGATCCATCCCAGTATCAACCAAAGTATCTCATTTCAAATCAACTGGCTGTGTTGGTGGGGGTGGGGGTGTGGTCTGACTTAGAGAGGTAGCTCCCTTAAACAACTATATAGTTAGTAAGAGTTAACCAAAGCCTGTAAATATTTCCCTTTTCCCCCTCTTCATACTCCTCGTTGGAATTTCTTCTCTTCATTTCTGTACCTAGGGGCCGGGGAGGGTAGTAATGGGATGATTTCTGGAAGGCAGAACCACACATCAAAGAAGATGCCTCACCCATGACCAAGGTAAGCCAAAGTGGGAAAGGCAGACTCATAGAGACTGGGTATTCAGAGTAAGAGTCTGACAGGGTGGAAATGCTGAGACAGAAAGAGGATACGAATCAAGAACAGAAACAAGGTTGGGCTGGAGGTAGTGTGGCATTGTCCTGCATGGGAAAGGACATTTATGTAAAATTGCATGTGCTCTCAAAACTAGCTAGGTTAGGTGTACCAGTGGGCATGGATAAGAAGGACAGAACCAGAGAAGCGTGTCCAAAGCAATGATGAAATACCATCAGCTAAATTCAGAACTGGCGCTGTCAGGTGCTCATGCATAGGGCAAGGGGTCACTGTTGACATCTCTGTAAGCAGGGAGCTTTCTGCCTTTCACCTCTTCCCTAGTTTTCCTCCTTTTTCAAATGACTTCACACCAGGGAAGTCAGGTATTTGAATGGGTTCTTTCAGAAAAGTACTTCCTGTGTCCTATACTGGAGTTCAAAATATATTTTTCCCACCATAGAAAAATATGGTAACAGTGCTAGTGAAAGAAAAATTTGAAATAGTCTTATTGGAGTAATATTCCAGAACAAAGGGATTGGGAACTGAAAACCAACTGCTGCATTTAACATATTTATCTCTATGGAGAAGGCATTGTAAGTTTCAAATTAACTTCCAAATAAACTTTTGGTTCCATTGCAGCAAGTTTCTTGTGAGCAATGTCTGTGTCTTTCTTGTCATTGTACCACTGGGGCTTAGCAAAGAGCACATTTATATTGAATTATTCAAACATGGACCCATTTATGAGTTGCCAACCACCTCTACTTAAAGACACAGGAATAAGTAATGCCTCAAATACTTTCATGCATCCTTTTTCCCCTTTCTTATTTTGACATGAGGCAAATTGAACACTGTTTTATCAAATGTAAATTCTAGTACTAAAAGGCAAATCTAAAGGCTTCTTGACTTCCTGGCATCCTCCTTTATGGATAGGAAGAGGTTTTTATCCACCTGTGGTCCAGGACACCCACAGGCAATAATCTGAGACTCTCCCTTCCATTTAGCATATTGGTCCTTGTACTGGTTTAGTCTAGGACAGATCGTCCTTCTGGTTTCTTTCTCTTTTTTTTCCTTACCCTGCTTTATCAAGATGCAGCCCTTTTTATCTGCTCACAAAAGTGAACTCCTGAGTGCTGGTTTGTGATCAAGAAGCAACAAAGCTGTCATCTCCCTAAATATATTTTTATATTTTGCTTGGGGTTGTCACTATAAATAAGAGAAAGTATTGCTGATGGGGTTTTTCATGTGTGTGCTCTCTTTCTCTCTCCCTCCTCATTCACTTCATCATTGCCAGGCCCCCAGAGCTGTGTCACCACCCTGAAACAAATGGGGTAAAGCAACCAATTACATTAAAATGCAATATAAATAGAGGGAACAAGCAATTTTTAACTTGGGTTTCCTGAAAAACTGTTCATATTCTGGTGGCTAGTCAAGGGAAGGCAACAAATAAAGAAGTTATTTGGCTGTCATTTCATTTGAACTATTATAGGATCTAAGTGGCCCAGGGGAATAGTCCCACCGAAACCTCTCTCCCTTACAAATAGCTTAGTTTTTGTCTGTGTCATTCATTTGGGAGAATACAGAGACTGATGGAAGGCATTTCTGGCAGAGTCTTAGGAAAATTATTCTGGAAACATGACCAGTGAAGAGGGTTGTGAGAATAATGAACATAGAGACTTGAATTCCTCATGTCTTCTAGAAATGGAAGGAAAAGAATAGATAGAAGTCCCTCTGTGGGGAATTGTCAGACATATGCCAATCTCTTACAGCAGGCAATGTCACCAAGCATCAAGGTGCCCTTAGAACCTGAAAATGTGGAAGTAAGAGGTAGTCACACATTTAGCAGGCTACTCAGAATCACGTGGAGCAGGAGTGGTAAATACCCTTGGTTGCAATCACCCTTGTCATACCCATGGCAGATACTGCAAATGAATTACAACCTTCTCCCCCTCAACCTAAACTTAGCTTAGAAATCTGCTTTAATACAGAGTGCCAGATACATTATCCATCAAATGGTATCAGCGTACCAGAAGAAATCTATTTGTTGTCTATGAACTGGAGGGTTCCCAAACACCTGCCTGTTCATTCAGGTCCAAGGACTTGTGATCTAGGCTTGACTGAAGCAAGTGAGCACCTGACCTCTGACCCTGAGCTTTCTGCTCCTACTCTAGGTGTGATCACACCCCTTACCATGGTTTCCCTCTCATGGGCTCTTAGTTTTCTCTCACCATCACATCCACATCACTTTGCTTTCTACGCTACTCTGTGACCTCCTGCCTCCATAATATCCAAGCAAGATTCGGGGGCTGTTTTCTTGAGGACAGGAATGGAGTGGATTGAAGATGATGATAAGAGAGATGGTACAGGTTTTCTCTGTACATTCAGATGTACAATGTGTCTCTTGCTGTTTAATTCTGGTCATTGAGATATGTGACTAAGTTTCCAGACGTCTCACCTGGCATTCCATTTAGCTGCTATGCTATCCCTTTCTCATTTTTAGGTTATCTGGGAAAACACGGGACCAATGATGACCATTCTAATGACTTCTATAAATAGTTTCCCCACAAATAAACATATAGAGATGACATGTGAGCTTCACCATTTTTAGATGAAATTTCCACACCCACCTTCATATCAATTATAGCCATAATACTGACTTGTGCATATTTTTTATGAGACCTTTTGGTATATTCTACCTCCTTCAATTCAAACACCCTCATTAGAGTTTGATAACAATCTCTGAAAACTGATTTCTGAAGATTATTAAA
Organism: Mirounga leonina; assembly: GCF_011800145.1. Lineage (NCBI taxonomy): Eukaryota > Metazoa > Chordata > Mammalia > Carnivora > Phocidae > Mirounga > Mirounga leonina. Next base: position 89,416,380 of record NW_023270377.1, on the reverse strand, counting down.
TCATACTAGCCTATAATAATGGAGATAAATTTCAGCATTTATAATTCAAAATAATTTTGAGTCATGATAGAAACCTTATCTAAAGTCATCCTTGTTTTCATAATGAGTGCTGTGTTTTCTGAAATATTCAAGTTTATTATCCATAAACCTTGCAGCCAGTAGGAGGGGCGAAGAGTCCCAGCAGTTTACGTGAATGCTTGAGGGACATTTTCTGAGATTCTTAACCTTCAGAGGCTTTTTTCCCCCAAATTGACTTTTAAAATGAAGAAAATTGAAAGTAGGAGAAATAGAAAAAAATGATCCAACCTTCAGATCAGGCAATTGCCTCAGAGTGAGTGGGGTTGGCAGCTATTTTCGAGTGTTAGGAATTCTGAAATTCTTGCTTACTTCAACCTGCCTCTTAAATTTCCAACATTAAATGTACCTTACTGAGTTAAGAAAACTCTCCTCCCTGGGAAAAGTCACTCACTAAACATTGTTCTGTTAGCTTCTGATGTAAAGCAGGGTCAGCAAGAATAAGCCTTGACAAGGGAGAAGCATTAGACCCTTGAGTCACATCCTCTCCTCTAGTTGGAGTGGATTTGTAGATACTTTAGGGACATCTTGAAATCATGGGAACTGCATCTTTCTGTGACCAATTTTATGTTACCAGAACATTTTCACAAACTATATTTCTAACAGAGCTATGCTCTTTGTGGAAGCTCAGCTCCTTACCTCATCCTCTCCTTCTCACCGCCCGTCTTCTGCCAGATGCTAAGCAAGACCCTATACCTGGTTTCCTCCACTAGTGTCCGGCTTTCCTCAGAGACCACCATCTCCTTTCTCCCCCACGGTCTTAAATAGGCAGTAGGTCTTACTCTAAATTTCATAGCTCATAGTCCTTTCTGGGATGCTCCTTACATTCCCATTTCCTAGGAAAAAGGACATCGTCCCAACTTTGTCAGAGCAAGTGGTGACTGATGCAACTTGATGCCAATGACATTAAGTCCATTAGCCTGAGGGAAAGCATGAATCATATGAGCACTGGCTTGAACTACGTGAAGCAGGACTGAGGCTCCTGGCAGACTTCCTTGATTCACAAACATACATGAAAAACACTTTGATAGCTTCAGAAACACTGGTGGTGTGGAAGAAATGCAGGACCCAGAAGAGGGTGTACTGAGGTTCTGAAATATGCAGGTGGGGCTTAATGAGCTAGGTAGGGCCTTAATGTTCATTTGACCTCACAGGTACTGCTGATAAATAGGAATATTTGGTCTACCACAACCAAATGATTTCCATGGATGTAGAATCAATACTTCTTGGAAAATTTAGGACTCTTCATGAGCTATTTTTTTTAAAGGTTTTATTTATTTATTTGAGAGAGAGAGAGAGAGAGAGCATGATCCAGGGGTTGGGGGGTAGGGGCAGAAGGAGAGGGAGAGGGAGAAGCAGACTTCTCGCTGAGTGGAGAGCCTGATGCAGGGCTCGATCCCAGGACTCTGAGATCATGACGTGAGCCAAAAGCAGACGCTTAACTTACTGAGCCACCCAGGCACCCCTTCACAAGCTCTTAAATCACTTTAATATCTATAATTGTCCACAAGAAAATAATTTTGACAAAAGTCCTTCCAGATTTATTTTACTAAGCCAGTTGATTCCATAAATAATCTCTGGAGATATCTGTGAGTATAAATCTCATTAATGTTTGGCTTAATAGAAGATAGTTGCATCCCCACAACTGCATCTGCATTCATTCTGTTGTACGCTGTTTTCCCCAGAAACATATGAAGAAAATCTGGCATCAGGCAGGTATGTAGTTGGAAAAGTAAGGAGAATTCAAATTGCCTTTCCAGATAATTATTATAAATACTCTTGATAGTACACCAAAAATCAACAAGTAGTAATTTTTGAAAAGTTAGCTGTGTGTGAAATTTGAAAGCTTATCAATGAACTTTTCTTACTCTGTGACAGTATAGACTATCAGCCTATCTTGCATATGCAAATGATGCATATTAGCCGCATCATTTTCCTCCCCCCCTCTATCCTCTCCTCTAAACTTGCATTTTGAATGGATCTTTTTACCATGTGTGATTCTGTAACATCACCCACTGGTGACCCGAAAAATATTGGTTCCCTGAGTTCTGAAATTTTACAAATGTTGACACATTTCATTATATAATATCAAAAATCACATTTATTAATTACATCACCAATCTCATTAGAAAAGTCTTTAAATATTGGGAAGCTGCCAAGCTCATGGTGATGGATACAAGTTTTCAAGTGAAAGTTTAAATTTTATCATTGAAAACAAATACTGGCAGTTGTTTTTCTCAAAGTGACAGATACTCGTTTTCATAATGTCTCCCAAATACCCACATCTGAATATCCATAGTTTGTCTCTCTCTTGTACTTTCAAGTAAAAATGGCATTTATGAAAGAAATTAGTAGTTCAGCTTGCAACCCAAACAATTGCACAGTGCTTCTCTCTCTCTCTCTCTCTTTTTTTAAGATTTTATTTATTTATTTGACAGAGAGAGACACAGTGAGAGAGGGAACACAAGCAGGGGGAGTGGGAGAGGGAGAAGCAGGCTCCCCGCTGAGCAGGGAGACCAATGCGGGGCTCTATCCAAGGACCCTGGGATCATGAGCTGAGCTGAAGGCCGACGCTTAACGACTGAGCCACCCAGGCGCCCCACACAAGTGCTTCTCTTTAAGATAACCATTGTATTTCTGTAAACAACCGTTCATCATGTATACTCCCCACCTTGTCACCATAATATTTGTGATGGTTAATTTTATGTGTCAACACGGAGGGTCTTTTTGGATGGCTCTATTTTCCCTTATCTCTCCTGAAAAATAAAAGGAAGCAAAGAGATTTCTAAGAACTGACAACCCAGTGAATGAAGTTAGAATCATTCCATAAAGCAGCCTTGCTCCAAACCCTTAGAGCTAGCTGGTTTGGGGGGCTGGGGATGCTAGTGCCGCCCCAGGCCTCACCTCTGTTCGTACCACCACAGGTGAAGGGCCGGCCAGCAGCACCATCTCTTACCCTGCTCAACTTGCTTCAACCCAGTGAGGCCTCTTTAAATAACAGCAAGTATGCCTGCAATTCCAAACCTCATTTCATGCATAATTGATAGTTCATAAGAACTTTATCAGATTCCAAAATATATATATATATAAAAATGATGAGGTTGAAGTCCTTTACGGTTGTTGTAGATTCACATCAGGAAGAGGAACCCTTTAAGGAGAAGAATATGGTATTTTCATTTGCATAAAGACAATAAAACTCTGTCAGTAGCAATTTCCCCATATATAAAAAATGAGAACATAGCACCTCGGTGACACAGACATCTGTTACTTAAACAGATGCCACCTTCTAAACTCACTCAAGCAACCCTCTGCTCCAACCAGAGACCCCTAAACCAAAATTCAATGTGTGGATGGAGCTTAAAAGGGGGACTTTGAATAATGATCGGTTTTACTTCCCAGCTTTACACTGAATTTGTTTGACTTTTATTATGTTTTTAATTTAGCAAAATCTCCATCATCTCTCTCAGTAATTCCTTGCTTCGAACTTAATCTCCACAAGCTGCAAAATTCAATACTTCCTTCCAAGATTCATTGCTGATTAGTATTAGCCCTTCAGAGAACCAGATGAACCATGGCTTTTGTTTGTTTGTTTGTTTCTTCTTGGAAATTCACTTTAATGACTTCAGAGAGCAGGACTCTAGCACTATCTAAAAAAGAAATGAAACTTGGTTTCTTTTTTCTAAGTAGCACAGAGAGTCCTGGACTGATGTTTTCCAGTTAAGCAATACTTCCCCAGCCTGAGACTGATAAGTGCCTTCAGAAGTTAGGCTTACACTTCTAAATCAGCAGTTCATGAAAGGCATTACGAAAAACTATTATACTGCTATAATGGATGACAGCACAGTTGTTTATGTTACACCTTGAAGTGAGCAGTAGGATTTTCAATCATTTGATAACCTTGAAACTGCTAAGGTATCAAATTGCTATCATGAATATTGTGCAGGAGCAGAAATAACTCAGGAAGCTGCCTTTGTGAATAATAATCAGAAAACTGCAACATTTTTACCAAGAAAATGGATTTGAGGCACTGGTGTATTGACAAGCTCTCCAACAGGAAACTAAGGGAGACATTACAAGTACATTTGCATTGGACAATGCATCAATCCATCGTAAATTCCAGCAGCATTGGGTCTGTAAGATCTAATCAGTTAAAAAATTATTAACAAAGATTATGTTGTTTGTTAAAATTTCAAGGATAAAGGGTAAGGAGAACTCCAATGTTAACTTTATAGCTGAAAACAATAAACAAGACATTTATTTAATATTTAAACTTCTCAGTATGCTCTCAAATCTAATTCATTTCAGCACAGAACCAACAAAAAGGGGTTTGGAAAGTGAGGATTTGCTTTAATAGGCATTTAAATCAATAGCAACATGAAGACATGGTAAAAACAAACAGTACATGTTTATTACACATCTCTTTTCCTTAAAAATGTATCTGTTCATTTCTACCAAATCCCAGGTTTGCTCATGAGCAGAGCACCCAGTGCTGGCCTGTAGCATTTTCAGACAACAGAGTCTACTGAGAACCCTCGACAGCCATGTGAAAACTCAATGTCTGGAGTGATTCATCATTGTGTCAGATTGTCCAGCGCTTTGTCACAGTGACTGACAATGGGAGAAACTTGGAAATAATACAAAGATTCTCTGTTCACTGATAGTGTCTGCACTGTGATTAGAGAAGAAAGCTTTGAGACTGTGAGGGGAATCTTAATTTTTTCCCCCAAATGAATTTTGATGTTTTTACTCTTTGTAGGTCAAACCCTACCTAACAATGAGTCTTACCCAAAAGTGGCCATTTTCATTTAAAATAATTCCTGGAGCTTGATTATTGAAATCATCACACACCCAAAAGCTTATTGGGTAGGGTGAACTGTTTTTCAAAACTGTAAAACCAACTACACCTGCTTTCTATGGGGTCACTGCATCCAGTAGAACATTGTCTGAATTGACTGGCTACTATGGATGGTGGTACCAACACAATCTAAACTTACTCATGCTTAACCCTTTCCTAGGAGCCTAGGATCATTTTATATTCAGCTTGGCGAAATCCTAAAAGGGTAATGATATTAATTCCTGACTTCAGGTAAGTTACTGCTAAATAAAGTAATGCAGAGCCTGGGTATTAGTTTTAGAAGTCCTAAGAAGCAAATGTAAATGATGTAATGCAAATCCATCTCCTCCATAAGAAGTAAATGATGTAGCATCTTCCACTAGTAATTGATAATCCACTGTCACCCTCTTATTAACAAGAAAAAAGAAAGCTAAAATGTATCATATTTGAAAGATGTGATTACAAGAGGAGTAAATTACTAGAGGGGATGGGTAATAATACTAACATTTATTGACTTATTATGTGCCAGAAATTGTACAAATAATATCTCATTTATTCATAGGAAACTCTATGAGATGAATTATCATCACCATTCTATAGAGAATGGAGGCTTAGAAAAGAATAAATACCTTTTGCAAGATTAGACAATTGGTAAATGGGGGAATTCAAATTTAAATACAAAGTATGCCAAATATTATAAGTTCCAAGAGCATTAACCATCCCTCCAGAGTAAACAAAAGGATTTGAAGTGCGGTCCATGGAAAATAAAATGAAAGAATAAGGAAAAAAATGCAGTCAAATATCTCTAAGAGGGACGGTCTCAAAATGTAAATCCAGCCGCATCATTTTCCTCCCCCCCTCTATCCTCTCCTCTAAACTTCATTGACCTTAGGTTAAAGCCAAACCTCCTTATCATGACAAACAAAGCAATGTGTGATCTGTTGCATACCGGCCTTCCAAATCTCATCTTCTACCACCTCATCCTTCTCCCCAGTCAGACACATTGGCTTATTGGTGGTCCTTTATATCTGGCATGCTCCGTCCTGACCTATGCTGTTTTTAGTCACTGAAATTCTCTTGCTTACTCTATTTTCCTGGTTAAATTCTCTTCATTCTCCACAGCTTAGCTAAATGACACCATAAAGAGGTTGGATCCCACATATCATATGAGCCACATACCTCTCCTTTATTGCCTATGCCAGATTTGTAACTTATATTTGTCAGAATGATTTCTTATTTATATCTGAATAATAATAATGATGATGATGATAATCTCACTTGGTCGGTAGCCCCAGTGCTTAGCTCACCCTGACACACAAACAGGTGCTCAATTAACTCCTTAAGAGTGAATGAATGGGTAAATGGATAGTTTCTACCTGTATTTCTTCCTATAGTTTATATGTAGAGTTTCATCTAATTTATATTGCAATTCAAGGACAAAATGAGCTGGGTATCACTTTCTCATTCTCCTGAAGAAGAAATTGATACTCAGAGAAGTTTAATACTGATCTAAATTTACATTGGTAGTGACAGAGCCTGCTAAAATCTGAGCCTTCTGAATCCCATTTCACTGCCAATTACACCAAAGTCTTACTGTGTCATCAGCAGAAATACAAAACACAGAAGATGGGGCAGGGGGGGGGGGTACAAAATTAGGTCCTCAGCGACCATGGAGAAAACATGAGTTCGGGAATGAACCTTGTTGATAGCAGTCCTGCTTTTCCCCTGTGAAGCTGCCTGACCCAGCTCAGGGTGCTGGTTAAGCTCACAAACTTTCAACCTGGAGGTTGAATCCAAAGACCTGAGTTAGGAGTCATGTCTCTCAAGTCAAGGAGCTGACTGTGAACTCTGAGTGAGTCATGGTAAACTAGCCAAGGTTCAAACACATAGGAGAACACACTTCTGGCCAAGCATCCTAGGTCTAACCCTTTGCTCTAGCCTGGCCTAAGATACACCTGGATTGGAGCACTCTTGAGTTAAAATGAAATCCATCTTCGATGTCTATATTTCAGATTTTCCATGGTGAATATATGAGTTGCCCAATGCTTCTGTTCAAACTAGCACTAGGATTCTGTCCTCACATGGCAAGGGGGAAAAATCCTCAACAAATCTAAGACTTCAAGAGAAGCATCATCCCAGAAGTGTCCAGTATGCTTATTTTATATGGATCCAGACCAGTCACTCTGTTTAATTTGTGCTCACCCATTGACCCTAAATGTCTGTACCAATTTCTGTCTTCTTACCCCAAACTTCATTGATCTTCTTGTGGTTTTCCTAATCTTATTTGGACATCTGGCTCCTATATAAAATCTTTACAAGCCCCTGGATACTTTGTTACTGGTTACCTCTTGCCCACCGGAGCCAATGCCTTAGCTCCAAAAGTCTACCACAGCCTTTCTAAATATCACTGGAGATTTTTAAAAATGAGTAACACAGACATGAAATTACTGCCATGTAAACTAGTATGGTAGGAATCATCACACAGGTGATTCCAGTGTGCAGTCAATATTAGGAGCTACTCTTATACACTCTTAGAATTTAGTGGAAATTATATAGAGACGGGCAGGTGTGAGGGAGAGTGGGTTCATATGGCAGAAGGAATAAAGTGGGTGAGAAAGGGATAACTTAATAGAGGAGGCATCAGGTGGGGAGGAGACTGAATAAAAGAAAGAAGAGAAGTCCCTGGAAGCTATGCCTCAGGGACAACATAGGAAACATGCTTAGGAGGCAGACAGAGTGTATCCAACCTAGACCCTTGGATGTAAATCATTGATTCAAGTAGCACTTACTGGCTACAGAACTCATACTTACTCCATCCCTACAGCAAGAACATCAGCCAGTCGTAGGCTTATAAACATCATTTTTAGAAAACCATAATGCATGTAATTTTCCCTTGACTTTACTTGCTGACTTTATAATCTTGTCCCAGAGTAGAAGTGGTGGGGGTGGGGAACTTTCACTGTATAGCTGCCAGAAATTGACTACTACTTTTCTTGAACTTGATAATTTTGAATGCTTGACAAACCGAGGCTATAAATATACTGAACTTTGTTCTGGAAAAGGCAACTGATAAAATAACATCATGCTTCAATAATAAAGAGCCAGTATTTTGGCTTAAATGATCAGTGAACCGGCTCTCTTCCCTGAGTCAAAAACTTAAGTTATGCCTATGAAATAGATATGCCTTAATTGGAAAACACTCCACAAAGTGAGTTTGTTCTTATCCTTTCTAAGAGAAAAAATGGGAAGTTGAGTCTGGATAAGACATTCTGTCACAGATTCATTTCAGCCTTATGTCATAGCTTGTGTATTATTTAGAGGTAATTTAAGATTCCTATATATGGTAACATAGATTGAAACTTTCATTTCACCTCCTGTACTTTCTCCCTGCACTTTCCAATTCCAGTCTTTGTTTTGGAATGAAACTATTAAGCTGCGACATGAAGTTAAACATACTCAACAGGGAAAGGTGTGTGAGTCAGCAATTTGTACCCGCCAAGAAAGGTATGAGAGGGCTTTTAAATTCATGTTATTGATGTGAATTATTTTGAAAACTGTATGGTTGGCTGTTTCAGTGAACTTTGGCAGGGATCAGCAATTTACTGATGATGAAAATAAACAAACAGCATCACATTCTCCAAATAGGCCACAAACTTGGTAATCAAGAGTTAAAGACATAAAGCTACAGGTGATCATTTCAGAGTGCCATAGAGAAGTCCCATAGAGAGAGAGGGGACTGAACGGAGCTCATTATCTCAGATGGTCAGACCACAGGTTCACAGTGAATGACAAATCTGCCCCAAATCACATCTGGGCTACAATTTCTTAGAGCCTTCTTTCAATTCTTTAGTGACAAATGCTGTGGAATCATTTCTAAATATTATGTTCACAATAATTGTGGGAAGACCTGAAGCACCATTCTGGAAAATTTGATCCAGGTCAACTGCATCAAGATCTTCTGGGGAGATTAAAACAAAACAAACAAAAACACAATTCCCAAAGGCCATCATTTCTGATTTAGTAGCGCTGGTGTGAGGCCTAAAAATATGCATATGAAAAGTGCTCTCTGGTAGTTTCTAATATGTCAAAACGTATGTTACCTATTGCTTTTGCTAACTGGCCTATTAAAGAGCAGAATAAATAAGAACATGCAGAGTTTCTGTGGGTTCACTTGAATAATTTATAGTAAATTCTAATTCTCCTCAGCAATTTTACATATTTGATCTGAATAGAAAATATTTAATACTGAGAATGTTAGAAATAAATGAAGGCCACTTACTATGGACAAGGACAGAAAGATACATACAGAAAGAATGTTAAAGCTCATCCCTTCTGGGCGCCTGGGTGGCTCAGTTGGTTAAGCGACTGCCTTCTGCTCAGGTCATGATCCTGGAGTCCCGGGATCGAGTCCCGCATCGGGCTCCCTGCTCGGCAGGGAGTCTGCTTCTCCCTCTGACCCTCCTCCCTCTCATGCTCTCTGTCTCTCATTCTCTCTCTCTCAAATAAATAAATAAAATCTTTAAAAAAAAAAAAATTAAAAAAAAAAAAAAAAAGCTCATCCCTTCTTCTGGCCCAGGTGGAATAATGATGTATGAGTGTCTGGGAACACTTTTGGGGGGGCATAGATGTAGCAGGTGACCCAGTGTTAATGGCTACTCCTGGACATGGCTCAGCTTTTGGGGGGGGGGCACAATATTTCAGTCATAGAAAAGCTGGCAAAGGAGGATCTGGTTTCAGAGTATCTACAGAGATGCATAGAAAACCTATCCTCAGGGGTACCTGGGTGGCTCAGTTGGTTGAGTGTCTAACTCTTGATTTTGGTTCAGGTCATGATCTCAGGGTAGTGAGATCAAGCCCTGAATCAGGCTCCACATTGAGCATGAAGACTGCTTGAGATTCTCTCTCTCTCTCTCTCTCTTCCCCTCTCCCTACTCAAGAAAGAGAGAGAGAGGAGAGAGAGATCTTAGATATAATCTTGTCTACCTCCAACTTGGAGTCATCTCTGACCCCTCTCTCTCTATTACACATTCCAAATCCACTGAACAAACAATCCACCAGCAAACCCTTAGGCTGTTGCTTGTTGAGCATCCATTGAATGGCTCTTTGACATCTCACACATATTATCACAAGTGGGACTTTTTACTAATATTGCTACTTTACTTAATGGTTTCCCTTCTATAAGGGAATTTCAAAATGAAAATATATTAAGCAAGCTCCATGTCAGAAGCTTTATATGCATTATATCATTCAATCCTTTCTCTGGTCCCTTGAACTCAGTATGTATCTTAATTTAAAACAAGAACATCAGGGGTATATAGTAGATGACAGAGCTGGAGGTCAAAATCAGGTCCCAATCATAGCATATACATTTATAGCAGAGGTAGCAAATATGGCCTGTAGGTCAAATCCGGCCCACCACTCTTCCCACATGTTCTAGGACTCTTTTCTGAAAACAGATTCAAAAGGGAAAATTGAGTGAGAGGACCCAGACACCTGTATTGAGGAATTTTTTTGAGAGTGACAAGGTATTGCCTAAACTTGGTATTGTCACCACAGTTCTGAGCCTCACATTCATCTTCTACACCTGGAAGTAAGGATTTTTGCTTCACAGATTAGAGGTGAGAATGAAAAGCTATATAAACTATGAAAGCACCTAGCACAGTGCATATTTGGGGATTGTTTGGGTTTATTTGCTCTTTTTCCTAATTAGAAGATTTCTGTTCAAGCAAAATAATCACCTAGAAAAATGCATACATCATAAAACAGAGTGATGTGCTAGCACAAAGTGAATGCACTGTGTTACCACTACCCAGGTGAAGAAATAGATAACCAGTGGGGCGCCTGGGTGGCTCAGTTGGTTAAGTGACTGCCTTCTGCTCAGGTCATGATCCTGGAGTCCCGGGATCAAGTCCCGTATCGGGCTCCCTGCTCGGCGGGGAATCTGCTTCTCCCTCTGACCCTCCCCCCTCTCATGTGCTCTCTGTCTCTCTCATTCTCTCTGTCTCAAATAAATAAATAAAATCTTTAAAAAAAAAAAGAAATAGATAACCAGTGCCTCAGAAGCGCTCTTATTGCTCCCTTCAGTGACTGCCTACCAGATTAGTTCGATCTGTTTTCATTTTTTTATTTTCTTCCTTTTTTTATTATGTTATGTTATGTTTATGTTGTTATGTTAGTCACCATACAGTACATCATTAGTTTTAGATGTAGTGTTCCATGATTCATTGTTTGCGTATAACACCCAGTGCTCCATGCAATATGTGCCCTCCTTAATACCCATCACTGATCTGCTTTCAAATGTTACATCCATAAAATCATGCAGTATGTATTCTTCTGTATTTTGGTTTTTCAATTTACATTATATTTCTGATATATGTCAGTGTTACTGCATGTAACATTAGCTTATTTTTTGTTGTGTTGTCTTAGTATTCCATTTTATGACTATATCATGATTAACCTGTTCTTCTCTAGATCGATATATAAATTGCTGTCAGTGTGGGGATAGTATGAATTATGTTGCTATAAAGGTTTTTGCACACGGTTTTGAATAATTGTAAGTACTTATTTTTGTTGAGTCTATAATCTGGAGTATTAATAGCTGAGTCACAGGGTGTGTGTATGTTTAACTTTAGCTGGTACTATCAACTTTTTTTTCAAAGGTAGTTGTACCAAATTTATCTTCATACCAGCCATTTATGGAAACTCTAGTTGCTCTATATCTTTGCTAACCCTTGGTATCTCATTGTATTTTAATTTGTCTGTCTCTAATCACTCAAGTAATTAAGCTCTTTCTAATTCCAATGCTGCTTTGACAGAACTGACCTTCTGATGTGATAGATTTACCTTGGCCTAGAATAGCTTTTCATGGTATGCAACTGACTAGTTGATGCTCAGAAAAGTTTTTCTTAGTACAGATTCCTATTCTAAAAATGAGCAAGTATGTTATGTGGACATTTTCCTTGTATAACAGCACGATTAAAAGTCAACACCTTTTCTAAATATAGTTTTTATGATATTTTCTTCATCTCTATACCCTGATAAGTATTTGGCAAAAAGGTAGGGTAATTTTATTTGTGTTAGTGGATAGCTCATGATTATCAACGAGTGGATTCTAATTGTAATATTCAGATACTTTTTGTATCAGAAGTTACTGGAATGACATGTGCAATGATAATATCTACATATTTCTCAAGCTGTTAAAAACCATCCCCACTATACCACTCACCCTCATCACAGAAAAGGGGCAAAAACAAATTCAGCTACATGAAGGTGACAAAATGTACGAAGGAGAACATGTGAGGAGAGATAGATTTAGATTTTTGGCTTCATGTTCAAGTTTGATATTTCCTAATCCTAACTTGTACTGATTTTGATCTCATTTTTATATTCTGACTAGGCAGATCAAATACATGTCCACAAAGAATTTTTGAGATATATGATGCTACTCCAGATCATAATAAATTTATTTGAAGACCCAAGCAACATGTTTGTTTTTTTAAGATTTTGTGTGTCTGAGAGAATCTTTGTTTTCATCACTTTACTAGCATGCCAAGGAATCCCCAGTGAACAAACTGGAAATTGAGAAGCAAAAACAATGCCAAGAGCATTATTATACTGGGGATATTTAATCTTGTTTTTTACTGATTTTTATAACAGAGAAAGCTCAATATCTATTCTTGCCAGGGTTCTTTAGCAGGATTTGTGATGGTTTAGATTACTGTTCAGCAAATATTAATTCCCCTGCCACTCCCACTGCAGGAAGAGTAAATTTCCTTGCCTTGTTGATATTGGGCTTGGAAAGTTAGTAGATGTGACACAGGCAGAGACTTTAAATATGCTTGTAGGGTTTGGCTTTGCTTTGGGACTCCTGACATTCATTATGAGAAGAAAATGGCCAGGTTGTTACCAGTCCCAAGAGTGTGAAAAGTATGTGTAGCACATAAGAACACTATCTGGATCCTAGAGCCCAGAGCCTGGAGTCCAACTTAATCAAACTGAGCTGAAAGTGACCTACAAACTCATGAAGGAAAGATAAGATCTTGATATTTTAAGCCACTTAGTTTTGGTATGGTTTATTATGCAGTATTATTGTGGCAAAAGCTGAGTGAGACAGCTTCTGAATTTATTTATGAATACTGACATTAAAATCCTCAAGTATAAAAATTAATTTAGTAAATTATTCAAATATAGATATAACATTTATATATATATAAATATACATAGCAATTTTATATATATAGATATATAAGTATATATCTATATATATAAAATTTATAATGTGCCAGTCACTGTGCTACATACTGGAGAAAGACAGTGAAGAAAATGCACATGAGGAAACTTGACAAGGTAATTAAAATACAGTGCAATCTGTTTCTGATATGGGCAAGCACATACTTACTATAGGATGACTTAGAAGGGGGACTGAAACTAGTCTTGACAACTCAAGGAAGTTTTATCAGAGGTGAAGTATGAGTAGGGATTATTCACATTATTGTAGGCAGAGGTGATAACATGCTCAAAAACTCAAAAATTAGAAGATATGGTCATTTACTGCATGACAAGACATGTAGTATAACAGAGACTGGATGGAGTGCAAGGAAAGAGATAAGTGTAGAGGTAAATAGCTTGAAGAGGCTAAGCATGTAGAAGGTATGCGTGAGGCTCCTGGCAGCACACTAAGTGTAAAGAAAGATAAAGCTCAGATGATATTAGTTTCCAAGATTCACTTATGCATGAAACCAAGGATAGGACTCTGGTAACTCCTATATTTATGAGATAGAAAGAGGCAATGTATTCATAAATTTAACAAATATTTGTTGAGCACTGTGAACATGATGGTAAATGAAAATAACACAGTTACCTCCCTCAGAGAGGTTATCTAGTTAGAAATATAAAGAAGCAAAGAGGCAATTCTAATATATGTTGTTAAGTATTATAATATGGAAGTATATGGGACAAAGTAGGGAGAGGACCAGAAAGATGTCACAGAGAAAGTAACACCTAAGCTGAAAACCTAAAGGAGGAATAAGAATTACTCAAGTCAAGAGTAAGAAAAATATCATCCCAGGTAGAGGGAATGGAATGTTTAAAATTCTCAAGAACAAGAGAAAAGATAATGAGCCCAGGTAAGGGGGTGGTTTCTCTTAAGAGACAGTGGGAATGGTAAATAGAGCCAGATCATAAGTTATGTTATGGGGTTTGGGATTTAATTTGAGAACAAGGAGAAACCAATGAGGGGTTTTAAGGAGAACTGAGAAACATTCATGGGGTAGAATCGGCAGAATAGCATGCCTGGATTAGAGAGGGAAACACAACTTGGGCAATCAGTGAAGGGTGATGCCATTGGGAGCACAAAATGCGATGGAGGTTTACAGAGTTGGTGATGAGAATTTAGAGGTGATGTTAAAAAAAAAATTATAGGAGGTGAACAAATAGCTGTTAAGGGAAAATTAAATGAATCAGAGTAATTCTTATTCACCAATCAAGGAGAAGACTTAATTTTAAGAAAGGGATGCTGCTCATCAGTGCCAGTGTGGCAAAGAACATGAAGATACTGAGTAAGAAAAAATATTCATACTTGGATATTAGAGGTTTGTGAATGACTTTTGAGAAAGTAGTTTTAGCAAATTTGTGGGTGTAGAGGCCAGATTATAAGAGGCTTGGGAGTGAGTGAGTGAAGAAATGGAAGACAAAGTAAAAGATGGAATGGCAGCTTAGAGAAGTAGCTGTGTTGAGAGGTAGCAATGTTAGAAGGAACCCAAGCTTGTTTGTGTGCTGAATGGAAAGAGCCAGAGGAGAGGAAGAGATTTAAGATTTAAAGTATGTTTGTGGTTGAGGGAGGATGGTACTTCTAGAACATGTTTCAAAGGAAATAGAGGGCTTGAGTTCAACCTCAAAGCTAGAGAACCTCTCCCTGATAAGGAGCAGGGACCCATCATCCTCAAGACAGAAGAACAGGGAAGGGCAGGCTGATGAAAGTAAGAAATTTTAAGATGATGGAAAGGATAACTTGAGCTGCTGTTTATTGACTTTTACTCCAAAAGGTAGAGGAAGAGGTTATTGGCTAGCTGAGTTTGAGAAAAATAGAGAAGATTACAATAATCCTTCTACAGAAACTGCTAAGGAGATGGTTCTTATTTGCAAACTATAGACTTCACTCTAGTTAGTTTTGATAAAAGTAGAATTTATTAAGGGGTATTAGCTAGCTTACAAGATCACCAGGAGACCCAGTGAATCACAGCCATGGGCAATGCCCAGTGCAGTATGATCTCTCATAAAAAGCCACTGCTGTCAACATGTGGTGCCTACATCTCAGTTCATCGAAATAAGCACAGTTTGTACCTGCCAAGCTCATCATCCTTAGATGCCTCTGAAGAACCAAATACTTGGAACCACTGGGAATCACCAAGTTCCAAAAGATGGATTCAGTGAATTTCTGTGTCCTCATATTGCTCCCTTCTGTAGGACAGACTGGTGTTTGTAACCCAATATATATTCTCCCTTTCCTTTGTAACAGAACATTTAGTGAGTCACATGGCCAGCTGCTCTGGGTAAAAACTACATTTCCCATCCTTTCTTGAAGCTGAATATGACCATGTGACTAAGTTTTGGCCAACGGGGGATAGTCAGAAGTATTATGGGGCAGTTTCTGACACAGTGAAGTTGAGTCACTCCTAGGGTTGGGTAAGTCTTTATCTAAAAGAAGTCTGTGTTCCTATGGACTTCTTAAAACAGAGCCATCATACCAGGCCAGGATAGTAGATTTTTACTCTTCCATAAGAGAAAAGTAAACTTTTATCTTGCTTTCCAAATTCAAAAAAGTTTTTCATGGGTGTGTCTGATGTGGCCCAGATCCCTTGCCTGGACTCAGACAGCCCAGGAGAATGAGGGAAAGGGCTCAGGTTCCACCTCTGGTAGCCAGGACTCATAATGGAGGGAATGTCCTTCAAATAGTGAGGGTATTCAAAAGATATTAGGCAGTCTACTAATAAAACAGATGCTTACAACAGGAATGTGCAAAGGAGGAACAAAGGGAGAAAGGAAATTAATAATAATAATAATAATAATAATAATAATAATAATAATAAAAATGAGTGAGTGGCAAAGGAGCCCAAAAGAGTGTGAATTGACCAAGATCTGATATCATGACTTTTTTAAAAAAGAAACCCTTGACACCCTGGAGTTGGGAACAGAAATTAGTCTTAGCCTAGTGAAAGTGTTGTGGAATTGCCAGACTATAGAATTAAAATTGATAGAAATGAACAGAGATGGAAGAGAGTGAAAGATAGGACATCTATACCTTCCTTGTACTTGATCCCAGGGTGCAGTAGAAGGATGAGTATGGGCAGTAGTTGTGAAGATCAAGTGGAAGTAGAAGCTAGTAAGGCTTTAGAGTCAGATGCCTAACATACTTACTGTAAAAACTTAGGCAAGGTATTGCTTCTTTGAGTTCACTTCCTCATCAGTAAAATGGAAATAAAGATAGCACCAGAGAACAAGTTTAGATACAGATAGTGTCTGCTCGGCTTCTAACACAGTGCTGGGTGCCTATGCCCTCAAAATCATGGTAAACACTTTTTAGTAAAGCTCAAGCATTACACTTACTCTTCCTCTCTGATCTCTTTACCTCATATCATAGGTTTTAGGCAAATAAAAATAGCTAGTCCTCTCTGGGGCTGAAGACCACCCAGCATAATTCAAGTCATTTTCAGGAATCAAGCATTTGGACCTAGAAAAAAATGTCATGACTCACAATTAGAGAATGGAATCCTCAGGAAAAAACCAACATTAACATCTAAACAAGAAAATGAGTTTATTGACATTGAAAAATGTTACTACGTTTTCAATTTCATTAAAGTCTCAAATAGACAAACACATTTATTTCTATGCTATGTGTCTGATAGCAAGAATGGGCAAAAACATCAGTCTACAAGCTCTGAGACTCTAGATTGTGACAGCGCTGATAAAATATATGTTTCCTGAAGAGACATGCAATCCTCACTATCTGTGACCATTGAAATATTAAGGAAATTACTTATAAAATAGATAAAAATCCATTATAGGAGCACAGCCTAGAAACCACAAAGGAGGATGGGAAGGAGTAATTCCCAATCTTCCTTGAAAATAAAAAAAAAAAAAGAATATTTTTTTCTCTTGTTATTATCCTGGTGAAATTAAATCTCATTGTGCAGTGCTCATCTTCATAATTACCAGGTTGCTTTGAGAATTAGATATAAAAAGCCACCTCATATAAAGGTAGCAGCTGATTTTTCTAAATATTATATTTTTAAAATGATAAAAGCGGAATAACATTTCAAATGATCATTTTAATCATTATGATTGTTCTGTGTCAGCCCACCCACCTTTCCCAACACACTAATTTACAGGCATTGAGGCAGGATACCTACAGGCACATCTCCTCAGGCCCTAAAACCATCTAGATTTGTACAGTAATAGGATCCTCATGAACATGTACCTGAGTTTCTGGAAGAAGTCCAGAAACTGAGAGCATGGAAACTATGAGTCTTAAGGGGTATAGTAGGCTAAATAATTGCCTGCAAAGATATTCACACCCTTATCATCCGGAACCTGTGAATATATTACCTTACATGGTGAATAGCACTTTGCAGATGTGATTAAGGTTATGGACGCTGAGGTGGGGATACTATCCTGGATTATGCAGGGGGGCCCAATCTAACTACATGAAAAGCAGAGGACCCTGCCTGGGTATTGTTCACCAGAGAGAGAGATATGATGATAGAAAAGAACCAGAAAAAATGGCAACATGAGAAGGACTCAACCTGCTGTTGTTGGCTTTGAAGACCAAAAGTGTCATGAGCAAAGAATATTTTATTGAGCATATTCCAAAATTTTTCCAGGATCTATAGATACAATAATATAGATATGAAAATCCCTGCTCTCACACAACTTGCATTCTAGAATTGGAGTAAGACCAAAAAATAAACAAGAAAAAATGCAGATAGAGATAAGAGTGATGTAGATAAAAAAGCCTGAAGTGACAGAGAAGTGATCCTTAGACCAAATGTCAAGGAAGACCTCTCTGAGGAGATGACTTTCAAGTTGAGAAAGAATGGTAAGTGTAATGGCCCTAAAGTGGGAGTAAAAAACAAAGGGACAGGCAAATGGTAAAAAGACAGTAAAAAGAGATGAGATCAGTATAGTGGGCAGGAGTCAGACCATAATGTAAGACATTTTAAACAGGGTGAAGAGTTTGGATTTGATTCTAAGTATGATGCAAAGTCTTTGGAGGGTTTGGAACATGGTGCAGATACATAGGAAGATGGTCTGATGGACATCTTTAGGAGTTTATTTCAACTAACGTGTGGAAAATGGATGGTAGAGGTGGGAAGGACAGGTATTGCCTGAGAGAGACCACTTGGGAAGCTATTGTTGTTCAAGTAAAAGATCATGATGATTAGACATGTTTGGGATATGTTTTAAAGGTAGAATTTATAGAACTTGAAAATTAATTGGATGCCAGGTGTGAGCAACAGAATATTGATAAGTTGTATAAGCTGGCTATGGGTGGTGCTCTTTACTGAGATGGGAAAGCTCAAGAGAAGCCAGTTTAGATGAAAATGTTGAGAGAATCACTAGTAGCATGATGTTCATACTAAATTTGAGATGCCTAAAAGATATCTAAGTGATGATAGTAAGCAGACAGTGGAATATGCCTATCTGGGCATACATATTTATGAATTATTTCCAAATAGTTTGTATGTAAAGCAATGAGACTTGATGAGGTCAACTAAGGAGAGAGTGGGTAAATGGACATGAGAAATGACTTAAGAAGGAGCCTTAGAGCACTCTTTCATTTAGAAAACCAGGGAATGCAAAGAAACCCAAGAAGAAAGTTTTTTAAGAAAAAGAGTATATGATGAACAGTGTCCAAAGCTGCTGTGGAAGCAAGTGAGAGATGATAAGACCAGTGAGAAAAGGGACTATTGGCCTGGCCATCTGCAGGTCACTGATGACACTCACAACAAGTGTGTTCTTGGAGGAGTCTAGAACTGAAGTCATCCTGAAATGGGCTGAAGAAAGGATGGAAGAAAATAGAGACAACAACTGCACAGAACAATTTCAGGAAGTTTAGTTGGGAAGGAGAGTGAGAAATACTTACTAAAGAGGCGATATGAGAGCATATATGTGTCCTTTAGGGAATAAATCATGGGTAAGAGAGAAAATGATGATGTAGAGTAGAGAGAACAAAACAAAAGTGGCTCCTACACCTGATATGACAAGAGGGGATGAGATGCAGAACAAACCTAGAAAGAATGCCTCAGGCACAGATAAGGGTGTTTATCCATACTCACGGAAGACAGGTACAAAATATGGGTACAGATGCATATAAATGAGTAGATTTGGAAGTGAGATGATAAAGTAGCTACCATCTGATTATACTCATTTATCAGAAGCACACCCCTCATCTTGCACCTTCAGACTCACAAGGAGAGACAAGAGGGTATACATGCTGTGTCCCCTGGAAAGGGAGTCAGCCTGAATTTGAACATTAGAGATGATCTCCTCAGAGGGCAAACTCAGAAGTATGGATAATAATGGATAAGGGAGATTTCCCTGGAGAGCTGCCATGTTGCCTAACCAAACAACTGACTCTACAGGCAGAGCAGGGCATCTTTGCTATTCCTATCCAGAAGGGGTTGATGTTTGCTATGAATTAGTGACTGATGTGTAATTCTTATTCTCTCTTGTGCTGATCACTTTTTTTTTAAAGCCCTGAGATGGCTGAAATCATGAGAAGTCACATCTGGCTCTGACGGAGAGAAGTACACATCACCTACTACAGAAGGTAAGAAAGTCTAGTCTCTCACTCTGTGGTGTGTTTCAGGTATCCTGAGGAAACTTCAGATGGAACTTGAGCATCTAGCTACCCTCCCTCTAGCAATCTTTTCTTCCTTCTTAGGAGAACAGAGAACAGAAATATATTGCAATATTTTGGTAAGCAAAGTATGACAATCAAGGTCACTGTGCTTTTCCTTTAAGATATGTTCACAGTTGTTCCGAGAAGAATAAGTTACACATGAACATCTTCCACATGTGCCCTTTCATTTCCAAATAACATAAAGGAAGATTATATTGCTTTTTTACATGAGCAAAAGTCTCCTGAGTTGTTGTTGTTTTTTGTTTGTTTGTTTTTTAAGTCCCCTGAGTTTTTACTACCTACCTAGGTAGTATATACCTAGGCTACAGTCTTGCCAGAGAGTTGAAATAAAAAGTCTTACAACAACAGTAGCCTATAGGAACCTGGAAAAACCTAGAGCAGAGACAACCACTGTGTCATCATTAGGAATCCAAATACCAAAGACTCCTACCAGTTCTGGAGCCCAGCATGCTTCAGATAAATTGAAGTTTACCATCACCACACAGAGAAATGACAGCGGTGTTAGCAACATACAGGTATCATTCGGACATTCACATAGCAAAGAGAGAGCCTATGAACCTCATGGCCAGTCTCTGGTGTCCTCTGCTATCTGGTTTCCTAAAATTCCCACTTATTTGATTAAAAGAATCAAAATACAATGTAGTCCAAGGAAATCTACCCTATACATTGGCTTAGCCACCAATGAGACTTAAATACTAAGAGCCCTCTGAAAGAGATCATTTTTCACTGTATCACACACATTTCAAAATATTTATAGCCTATTAATTGGGCAATATAGAATTTTTAAATAACTAGCAATGGTTGTTCAGAATGGATGCTCTGAAACAAGAGACTATGGATGAATTAAGCCCCCTCTAATGGGTGTCACTAAGGAAGAAAATGTGTAGGAAAAGAAATTAGAATTTTCATTTTTTATTTTTAAATCTGATACATTTCAGTGTAATTTCAATATAATTTTAGTGTGTGTGAGTGTATATATATGTGTATATACATATATATATATTTTAAAGATGTATTTATTTATTTGGGGGTGAGGGAGAGAGAGAGAGAATCCAAGCCGACTCCCCGCTGAGCACAGAGCCTGAAGCACAGCTCAATCCCAGGACCCCAAGATCATGACCTGAGCCAAAATCAAGAATTTGATGCTTAACCGACTGAGTCACCCAGGTGCCCCAATTTTAATGTAATATATATTTTTAAATTTAAAAATATATTAGTATAAAAATAGATGTAATATGTATATGAGTTTAATATGTATGTTAAATTTTACTTTTTTAAAAAGATTTATTTATTTATTTTAGAGAGAGTAAGAGGGCGCATGTGAGTTGGGGAAGGAGCAGAGAGAGAAAAATCTTTAAGCAGACTCTCTGCTGAGCACGGAGCCCTAGGCAGGGCCCAATCCCTGGACGCATGAGATCATGACCTGAGACAAAACCTAGAGTTGTCCATTTAACTGACTGAGCCACCCAGGCACCCTGAAATTAATTTTTTTTTAAATAGCTGGTGTATACAATCAAAAAAATTTGAGAGAACTTTTCTGTAGACTGCTGAAGTATGAATTGAGATCACTTTCTATATAATACTACTAGTACTCATAATGATAATAAATAAATTGTAATCACATAAAAATAATTATATAAATTCAGCACTTACTATGTGCATTGCTCTGTTTTTGAGAATTAATATGTGTTCCTTACAACAACCCAGTAAGTAGGTGTTTTTCCATAGTATGAATACAGGCAATGATGCCTACAGTTTAAATAATTTGTCCAGGGAAATAGCTCCCAGTGGAAGAAGTCAGGGCTTTCCACCCTGTCATTAAGGAACAGAACGGAAGAGACAGGTATAGGTAATCATGGCAAGATGCTTCATGCTGATGAACCTCCTGAGTGTCTTCTTGAAGCCAGTTTGATAATTTCAAGCCACTCTTGAGCTTGAGCTGCTGTAAGAAATGGAATCTAAAAATCACAGATCTGAAGCTAATGGCCCAGGAGTAAGCTCTAATATCTGGCATCTAAACTGATACCCATTTTTCTTCTCTTGACTCATTTTCAATTTCAAAAATCTCTTATTAAGTGGTAAGCAGATCAGCTCTGTTTAACAATCTCCCAAAACAAATGAATTAAATGGTAATTCAATTTAACCAATAAACATGAATGCGAGGAAGAAATGAGTATGAAATAATCTTGTGGATTTTGCAGACACTTGGCCTTTTACCTCAATTCTCCTTAAAATACCGACTAAGATTTTAGATGTTGGTTTAGACCACATCTCTGAGAAACCTTCTTGACTTCGCAAGCCAGAGATGAATTACTGTTCCTTCTTTTGTGCTACCCGGCCTTCCAACACTTTGTTTGCCATGACTCATACAACACTGAGATATAATTGCCAGTTACTTGTCTGTCATCTATACTAAACTGTTAGTTTGTTGACTGCAGGGATAGGTTATTGTTCATTGCTATATCTTCAGTGTTTCCATAGCCTCTAGTATATAGCATAAGCACAATAAATTCAGATGATCTGATAAATAAATACATATAAATTGATGAAGAAATACCAAGTTTTTAAATTGACCAACAGGTTAAAAGAAGGCAGATTAAATATGGTGCAGGCAATCAGTGAAGTACGGGCACCAAAAATGTGAGAAAGGTACTGCTTCAGCAAATTCTTCCAGACTTTTGCAACCAGAAACATCTAGAAAGAAACTACTCAGTTTCAGCATATATGTAAGTTGGGGATTCATTTGGCCTTAATGATTGCTGGTCATTTATAGAAATTCCAAACAAATAAGTTGTGCTAGTGAAGGGGAGAGAATATGTCACCCCAAAATATGCCACTTAGACCAGTTGATTATTTTGAATTAAAGGTACCTGAGAAATAGCCAATGCAAAAAGGACACTGACGTGCCTTCTCCCTCCCTGAAAGCAGGAGCTAACTCTCCCATGTGAGGGTACCCTCCATGTCCCAGGAGGGTAGAAGTCATCCTTATCACCAGAGATAGGGAATTTAGTGCCCAGAAGGCTCTATAAACAAGCACTGTTACTTCTTCACCAGTTTATTACCCTAAACTAAACCTCTTGGTCTTGTCAATTCTTTTTTTTTTTTTTTTTCTTGTCAATTCTTTATAAATTTATTTTTTCTTTGTCTAAATGGTATAAAAGCCTCCAGCTTTGGTTACTTCTTTGAGTCTATTTTTATGAGGCTTCCATACATACAAAATTAAATTTATTTCTCTCCTATTAGTCTATCTTACAGCAATTTAATTATTGCACCAGCCCAGGAACCTAGAAGGGAAAAGAAAATTTTTTGCTGCCCCACACTAGTGGTCTGAAAAGACAGCTGAATACAGACCTGAGGTCTTCTGGTTTCACATAAACCATCCTATAATTGGGGTTCACACAATATCCTATTTCTTGTGTGTGTTTAATTCAAACATGAAGATCCCAAGATAGACTGGGGGGAAAACAATCAGTTCTTGACACCCTTCGCCTTGAAATCATAACTCATCCACGGTCCAATGGTCACTCTCGACACAAGATGTACCTTTTCCCTCCTTCTCTCAATCCCCAAAGATTAAAGGCATCGCTCCCAGTCAGAAAGTTTCCACTAGAACTCTTCAAATCTCCTCCAACTTCAGAATGACCAATTGTAGCTCAGGTACTTGAGGAAAACCTAAAGAGGCAGTAATCTCAAATTGTTAATTAGTGTCACATGGCAGGAGGTGATGAAGAGCCAGCAAAAGTAGAACAGTAGTGAGTGGGTAATAGAATAGTTTTGAAGCCTTCCCACTCTGTTCACCTAGTAATTTAACACACTATGATAGGATCTTATCGAGAATGATTTTACAAATCTGCTTTCTATTTGTTTGTGTTGTAATCCTGTACCTCCTGGGTCATTTTAAGGATTCTTAATTTTAAGTTTTGAGAAGCTGGGCAAATGGTTTTACATGGAAAACAGTGTCAGGTCTCATTGTACTTAAACTGCCCATCATTAGTGTGGTCCCTAATAGGGTTTAAACTCCTAGACTTTGATAATCATTTGTGTTTAAACTGCTTTTCTAAGGAGGCAGTCATTTCTGTGTGGCTAAATGTCCTGGAGGTCCTCTCATGACTAATACAGAAGTCATAATAACATAAGTCTACATGCTGATCTCTAATATAGACAAATGCCTTTGTCCATATTGGATATAGTGAGAGATTTCTCTAACCTGGTGAAAACATAGGCTTTCATAAAATACAAAGTTTCTGGGACTCCTCTAGGAATGCACAGAAGCTCAAGCTAATCAAATCAATGGGCTAAAAGCAAAAGTACTTAACCATTAAGTTAGAAAATCTTAGCAAAGTAAAAATGAAACTGTGTTTAACACTGGACAGGGACAACAAAAATTAAGATTTTTAAATTCTTTGGAGAAAGAAATGGTAAGGACAGGAAATGTACATCTATCATTGTTAGTGAGAGAATGGAATTGGGTGGAAGAGTAAGAAACAAATGAATTCTCACTTGGGTGATATTCTGTGCGGTGATCTAAGCAGTGTGATAGGCTTATCCCCCAATTGAACTAGGGTAATGAGAAGCTGTCTTAAAGACTAGATTGGAAGCAGTGTCAGAACACAACAGGGTATCTCTACTAAAAGCACTACTAGGGAGGACTAGAAAAGAAATCAGAAGACTTGGGTTTTGCTGTTGCTGGTGACATTTCCTAGCTTGGGAGTCCTTGTGTCCTTGTGAAGGTTATTCAAGGTATTTTACACCTTTTGTTATAAAATCGGTTTCCAAACTTGGTTGTCCAAGGGAAGCATATTATTTGTATGGATTCTGGAGAATAGCATGATATTTAGTAAAAGGGAAGATCAGGAATAACCACCACCAATAATAATGATAACTTTAACATTTACCAACAGCACTCTATGTGTCAGAAGCCTCAGGAGGGTGCTACATGTTCCCGCCCTCATTTAATCTGCACAACATCACAGTGATGTAGGCTCCGCAGGGCAGGACCACTTTATGCAGGATTAGGTCCTAAAATTAGCGCTTAACTATTTACTAAATAACATAAAAACAACTAGAAAACCCCTAGAGGTAAATGTGGGTTGGATGGATAATTCTAAAGAGTCTCTGCTTTCCTAAAGAGTTTGTTTGTTTCTGCCTTAGTATTAAGTCTCAATGACCTTAATACACATGATTTAAACTAATTACATAGTAAAATCCCAGGAGAAGAATTAAAATACTTAGTGTAACCCCAGGGAAAGGATGAATTATAAAAAGCAGTACACTCAAATGGAGCACGGGATAACTCCTCCTGTATTTTACATTTTAGGAAATTCAAGCTAGAGAAGATAAATATATTCTCCAAGGTCAAGAAAGTAGTAAGTGGTAGAGCTGAGATTTAAACCAGAGCCCTCTGGTACCACCAATATGCAATTCACAAGGCCAGTGGAGGTAACATTATGTACACATTTCTAAAAGATACAATTTCCTTTGTTAGCAAAGAGTCTAAAAACAGCCTATTTATAAAACAGAGAATAATTATATGTATTTAAGCTGAAACTTAAACAGAGAAAAATGTACACAGCGGGGAAGGAACATTGGTAAATTCATCAATACCCCAGAAGGATAATTGGGTAGATTTATATAAAAAACAACAACTATGCTTTGATGAGTAAGTGAAAATAGCAACTAATTTCAATGTACAGAGTTTTAAAATGCTAAAATTTTATGGTATTTGTGAAAAAGATTATGATTCAATGACAGATCTCAATAAAGCCTCAAGAATTTTGTACAAAAGACACTGAAATGTAACTCCTCAATTATCTTTTCCACTAGACAGTCACCCACATTCTCTAACCAAAGCATTTTTCTGCTTCAAATGGAAATTAGTTTTCCCCTTTGCTGAGAGGTCCAGAATGGAGCCAAAGCCTAAATCATCAACTCTTTGGGTAACTTGACTGGGTGGGATCACACAAACTTCCCCAGAACTGGCATAGACTTCTTTTCATTTTAAAAAATAATATAATTTAGGGGTGCCTGGGTGGCTCAGTCGGTTAAGCATCTGCCTTCGGCTCAAGTCATTATCCCAGGGTCCAGGGATCCAGCCCTACATCCAGCTCCTTGCTCAGCAGGGAGCCTGCTTCTCCCTCTCCAGCTCCCCCTGCTTGTGCTCTCTCTCTAGCTCTCTGTCAAAAAAATAAATAAATCTTTAAAAATAATAACAATCGGGGCACCTGGGTGGCTCAGTTGGTTGGGCAACTGCCTTCGGCTCAGGACATGATCCTGGAGTCCCGGGATCGAGTCCCACATCGGGCTCCCTGCTCAGCAGGGAGTCTGCTTCTCCCTCTGACCCTCCCCCCTCTCATGCTCTCTCTATCTCATTCTCTCTCTCAAATAAATAAAATCTTTAAAAAAATAAAAAAATAATAACAATCGGGCGCCTGGGTGGCTCACTTGGTTAAGTGTCTGCCTTCAGCTCAGGTCATGATCCCTGGGTCCTGGGATTGAGTCCTGCATCAGGCTCCTTGCTCAGCGGGGAGCCTGCTTCTCCCTCTGCCTGCCACTCCCCCTGCTTGTGCTCTCTCTCTGACAAATAAATAAATAAAACCTTAAAAAATAATAATAAAAATTAAAAAAAATAAAAATAGTAATAATCATTTAATGAAGGATAGTTGGGAGAAAGGCAGGCAGGGACAGGGGGCCCCTGCCCTAAGAGGAAACCACCCTTAAAAGGATTTTACACTACCCTGGAAGGAGCCCTCTACCCTTTCCCACGTGATAGGTAGATAACAAAAACTTGATTGGGTGACAGGCACATGGAGGGTTAATCAGATTAAATCAGCCCACCAACAAGCCTGTAAAAACCCCTAGACTTAGAAACTCCAGTGGGAATCCTCTTGGGTCTCCTCCCTCTTCGGGAGCTTTGTACTCTCAATAAACTTTGCTTTAGTATCACTCAATAAACTTTGTTTTGCTGCCCACCACTCTTCATTCATCTGGTCTACCTCTTTATTCTTCAAAGCAGTGTGACCAAGAATGGTGGGTACTAAAGGAAAAGAAATCCTGTAACATAATTTATTTTTGCTTTATCCTTTTTTCTGATTAATTACTAACCATCATGGCTGGGGACATTTCTGCTTTTAAGTATTATATATTTAGTAAATCCTCCCAGAATCTGGATTTAAATTTACTGCTTCCTTTCTGTTTCAAAGAACAAACATCTCTGCTTCTCACAAAGATCATCCCATCTACTTGTCACATGGACACCATCCCTTTGGTGCTTTTCAAGGATTTTACTCCTGAAATTACTTTCTTTGTGTTCTCCTTAGTTGCTTATGATATTGTCAGGAACATACAAAAAGTTCTATCAACCAATTTTTTAAAAACCCTTCCTTGAGACCAAATATTCCTATTAGTTCTCCATTTCTCAGCCCCCAATTTGCAGCAACAGTTGGAAAACTCATGGTCAGTATTTATTGTGTTTTTCATTATATATATATATATATATATATATATATACACATACATATATATATATATATACACACACACACACATATATATATATAAATTCATTATATATAAATAATTGGGAGCATATACATATATATATACACATATATACATATATATGTATATAACTGGGAGCAATTTTAAACTAATAAAAAAATTTGCAAAAACAGTACAAAGAACTCCCAAATCTTCCTTAGCTAGCTTCCCCAATTGTTTATATTTTATCACATTTGTTCCATCTCTCTCTCGCTGTCTGTGAATACATATAACATACATTCCATTATCATTTTTTTTTTCCTGGTCAACTTATGGGCAACTTGTAGCTATGGTGCCACTTCCTCCTTAAATACTGCAGTGTGTGTTTTCCAAAATCAGGACATTCTCCAACAAAACTGCCACACAACCATCCAAAACAGGAAATCTACATTGATTGATTACTTTTAAATCTGAAATCCATTTATTTTTCCAACTATCTCAGTCAAGTTTCTTTCCCCTTTGCTCCGTGATGACATCCAGGGTCATGTTTTCATTTAGTTCTGATGTCACTTTAAATCTAGAACAGTTCTTTAACCTTTCCCTGCCTTTTATGTCTTTGGTGTTTAAAGAGTAAGGATCTTTCATTCCATAGAATGGCACTCAGCCTGAGTTTCCCCAAGTGCAGATGAGGGTTATGCATTCTTCCCCAGGTTCATACAAAGAATACGAGAGAAATGAAGTTATATCGTTCTCAGGGCATCAGGACAATCCTTCCCACGAGACGTGATGTAAGCCTTCATAAGTTGATGTCTGCCAAGTTTTGCCACCTTAAAATCACTTTCCCCTTTATAAATGATAAGTATTTTGTGGAAAGATACATCTATGCCTGTATCCCGCTATAAGGGCTTTGTAGTGCATCAACTTGGCTAGGCTGAACTACACTTTCCAGAATGTTTGTGATTATGCTGGGCCATATACAGTTCCTGTGGGTCACTTAGAGAGTAGAAGTGAAGCAATAGCCATTCTGTACTCTCACACCTTGTCACTTACCTATTGGCTTTCCTCACTGCTGTGTGGCAGCCAGGTCTACAACTTCTCCCTGGTTCCCTTTTCAGTTTCTCTGACGCTTGGGCAGGGGTGAAGGGTTCTGACTTCCGCAGGACACACACGCTATCAACTAACTCAGGTTTCAGGCCATCATCATGGTCTGCAGCTTCTGCTCATGTTCCAGCTATTCTTGCTTCCCTTGTGCTCCAACTTCTTTACATCCATTTTTCCCTTTCTTACTGGACATGAAACTCCAGACATAAAACGTCTCAGTGTGATGCTGGAGTTTGCAGGGCCTGAGACAGCAGCCTGCATAACCTGTTTAACTGGTTTCCACAATTGTAGAAGGCCAAATCTTCCTGCAAGTGTATGAGATAGATAGATATAGTATAAATATGCATTATAATTACCATAATTATAAATTATATGTAATAAATACATAATATAAATGATATAATATGTAAATATACAATATGGTATTTATAAATATATATTTAAAATTATATGTAAAATATGTATCATATGTCTATAAGTCATATATATTTCATATATATACATATATATTATTTCTTGATGGCTCTGCTTCTCTGCTTGAACCATGACTGATCTGGTGCCCCACATCAAGTCTCCCCCCGGCAGCCTTAGCATCCTTTCATACCTTCCACTTGAGTCAGTCATGACTATGATATTTATCAAATGCTGAGTCTTCTATATCCAAGATTCCTTCTAAATGTATTAGCATTCTGCTCTAAGGAAGAATTTTCCCTTCTCCCTAATTTATTATCTTTTCACTTACTCATATTTTATGGACCTATGAATTGCTATTTCTTTTAATGGGTTGTAAATCATTAGTTTATAATTAATTTCAGTGTTCAAGTGGTCTTAGAGTTGGCCAGTGCGAGTCCCCTTTAGACTGGCCCCATGTCCCTTTTGACATATCCCCCCTCATTCGTTGAGTACTTCCTTCCTTTCTGGCACGAAAAGATATCTGTGCTCTTTTTGTTCTTTCTCTGACTTAGCCCCAGAATCAGCTATTTTCTTTTTTGGAGAGGATGGCAGGCACCAAGCCAAAAATCTTGAACTTCCTCTTGTTTTATACCTTTCTTTTGACCTGTCCATTATAAATCATGTATTAATTTTCTATTGCTATGTAACAGTTTACCACCAACTGAACAGTTTAAAGCAACACAATTCATTTTCTTTCATTTTCCATGGATCAGGGGTCCAGGCACTGGTTAGCCACTCAGGATCTTACCAGCAATGATCAAAGTGTCAGCTGTGCTATGATCTCATCCAAGGCATAGGGTTCTCTTCCAAGCTCATCAGGTTGTTGGTAGAATTCACAGACTTGTGGTTTAGGGCTAAGGTCCTCCATTAGATAGAGGTCATTCTCAGGGTCTAGAGGCCACTCTTGGGTCCCAGTCACATGGCCCTCTTACAACATGGCAGCTTACTTCTTCAAAGCCATCAGAAAAATTTTATTCCAGTTTGCTGTAAGGAAATCACAATCAACATGATGTAATTATGGGAGTTGACTATCCCATCATATTCACAGATCCTGTTCACATTCAAGGCAAGGAGATTATACAGGGCATGTATACCAGGGGGTAGAACCTTAGGGGCCATTTTAGAATTCTGTCTCTTACAAACCATCAGCAACTTCTAAGAATTCTACTTCTAATATATATCCAAATCTGGCCCCTTCTCTCTGTCCACTGCCACCATCCTAGCCCATGCCACCACCATCTTTCCTTTATTCTGATGGTCTGGTGGTCTCCTTTATTCCATTTTTGCACCGTATACCATCATCCAAGACTATCCAGAGTAACCTTTAAAAAGGTTGGAACAGTTGGAAAATGATGCTTGATGCTATTAATTTCACTTAAATCTTCAACAGTGTCCTATTACATTCAGAGCAAAATCCACACTTTTTCCCATAGCTTACAAGCCTCTGCTTTATCTGCCCCTGTCTACCTATTGCATCAACTTCCTTTTGTTCCCTGGACATCATGACCTTCCCCCTCCTATTTTTCATTTAAGCCAAAGTTGTTCCCTCCCTGCCTTTTCAGTTAACTCTGAACAAATTTCTTTGGCTATTTGCATCTCAGTACACATAATATCTTTTTAAGAAGCCTTTCCGATCCTGTAAATCAACATTTAAGTTCAGTCACTCTGAATTACGTCAGCCTATTCATTTTCTTCATAGTGTTCATCACCATCTGAAAGTGTATTGTCTATCTCTTTACTTGTATATTGTCTGACTGCCCCAAGTAGAATGCTAGCTCCATGAGGCCAGGGACCATGTCTATGCCAATCACTGGTATATCCCCAGTACCCAGTAGAGTACTGTGCTTTGTACTAAACAGGTGCTTGATACATACTATGAAATACATGAAATAATCAGAAATTTGTGAAGATGTTACCTTAAAGGACTCAGGCTCTGACGTCATTTTGTAATGTGAAAAACTATACATACATACATACATACATATATACAAACATATTCTCTTTTAAATTGTTTGTCTGAGAATAGGGTATTTAAGAATTAATATTAAATCATTCCATTTGTTAATGTTAAAAGCCCTCTTTTGGACCCTGGAAGGAAAGTGTCACTACAGAAACAACTTTTTCACTACTTCAACCATTAGCGGCATGATATTTTTGCAATAAACATCTGGCAATATTTTCCTACAGTGAATTTATATCCTGCTCCAGAAATTTATCACTATTAGCAACAATAATAAAAATCCTTGTTCCAGACACAGCACAAGTGGAATACTCCTTAACAACTTTGAATTAATGCTTCTGCCACCAACCACAAACATCCATATCCTTCCAAAGTAGTCCCTATCTAACTGGGAACATCTCAGTGCAAAAGTGCAGGACTCTTGCTTGCTGGCTCCAGAATGAGGTCACAGACTCAAGGCTCTTGCCCCAAGCTGGCACAAGGGGAAGGGACATGGGTAATTAAACTTGGATATGTTCTTTTTTTTTTCTTTAATGTTTTATTTATTTATTCATGAAAGTCAGAGAGAGAGAGGCAGAGGCAGAGGGAGAAGCAGGCTCCCTGCCTAGCAGGGAGCCCAATGCGGGACTCGATCCCAGGACCCCGGGATCATGACCTGAGCCGAAGGCAGATGCTTAACCATCTGAGCCACCCAGGTGCCCCAACTTGGATATGTTCTAAGAGAGTTCTACCTGAAGCAGCTTCTGGTCCTCCAAATAATTCCAGTATCCTCCAGGTCTTTTGAGGGTACAGTCCTTAAGAACCTAACTAAAAAAAGTGTGCACTGATGACATTTTCTGTGGTCAGTTTGCTAAGTTAAACTACTATATACAGTTTAAGACATTTAAGAGCCTCTGGCTGAAGGGCTAAAATGTAACAAGAATGCTTAGGAACCGTTTATATGCTTGATTTGTTTTACAGTGTTTTTGGTCTTTAGTTTTGATTGGATTGTTTTACTGAAACATGAAGGGCATTTGGAAGGCAAGAAAGTGAATAGGATACATTTGCAACAATATGCCCTAAAGCAACATCTTAATGTCAGAAGTAAATTATAACAACTTACATTACTGATGACATACATTATAATTCAAAGCCAGGGGAACTACATCAAGGTAGTTCTCACTATGATATAAAAAGGATTTTCTTTGTATCTTTTGCAGCTAGATAAAGACCTTTATTGATGAAAATGGTATCAACAAAAGGTAATAGAAGAAAATACATATCTCTCGGAATGCATGAAAACATTTTTTTTTCCTGAAGCTTCCCAAAGCCTTTGCATCTATTCCCTAAAAATATTCTTTATTTCACAGATGGCATGGAATGAGTTTCTTCCAGTGTTATATATGTGTCTCGCAGGATGTCAAGAGCAAGTACATCTGACTTGATCCATTTTTTATGTAAATATCCAATTGTTAATAGCACAAACAGTGATGACACTTATAAAATAATGCTTGTAACTATTAAAACTACTGGGGCCAAGGCTGCATGGGAATGGCTGAATCTGTCCTGACTGAGTGCTTCACTGGGCACCTGTCAGAAGTTTAAGTGCGCCACAGACCCAGGTCTAATTCAGCTGCAATTGCATATGAACATATGCATGTGTGCACATACATACAACGAGAATAAATCACAGGCAGTAATTGAGATTTGACAATTACCAAATATATCTTAATTGATATGATACTGCATTGGAACTTGATATCTACCAAAGGTGTGATTTTTAGACTCTATAATCGAAGAATACATGACCTACTGCTTTCATTGGACAATACTCTTATGGTGTCTCCACATTTCTCCTTTATATATGTGGCCTCAACTTATGTTGACATTTTATAGTAATAATAATGAAGTAAAGTTTCAAAAAGTATCTAACTACTTGGTTAATACTTTGAGAGCTAATTCAGTCTTCAATTTAGATTTTAAAAGATTTCAATGTAAATACAAACATTATTCTTTCTTCAAATAAAAAAACAACAAAAAAGATAACCAGGAAAAGCATGTGAGAATTTGTTGTCATTTCTCTTTGTTTGTTTTTTAAGGGACTAAAGACTGTGTAGGCAAATATATCTGAACTACTTAGG
This sequence comes from Mirounga leonina, assembly GCF_011800145.1. Taxonomy (NCBI): domain Eukaryota; kingdom Metazoa; phylum Chordata; class Mammalia; order Carnivora; family Phocidae; genus Mirounga; species Mirounga leonina. Next base: position 89,383,441 of record NW_023270377.1, on the reverse strand, counting down.
CTGAATGCAATAACTTGAAAGCCTAAGTAAAACCTACTCCTTGTCTTTTAATTTGGTTTACTATTTCAGTTGTTCTGTGGGTTTGCCAGCTCCCTCTGCTGTTATTTCCAGGACTGGCTAAGAATGTCAGAGCTAAAAGGAATTTGGAGACCTAGAATATCAGCCATGGCAGTGCACCCTCAGTTCAAGAGAGAACCAACTAATTATATTCATATCCTCAGGACATATTAGGACTATATATAATAATGACTCTCCAACTTATGTCTGTGGGTATGTTGGCATCATTGGTTCTCTGGAAAACCTAGAAGAGGGAAAACTATTTTGTTTGTTTTCTTGCTGATCTAAAGACAGCAAAAAAGTTCCTTACTTAGAAGAGCTACTGTACTAGCCTACAGTGAGGAGCTAGGAGAGGTGAAGTCCTTCTACCATTTGGGATGATGTGCTTTTGAATATAAACTGTCTCACAACAGCCCTGCTAGGGAGTGAAGTGGGAGCTGCATGACTGGTTGGAAAGAAAATGTTTTGGCCGGGGCCAGTAGCCCATCTCATGAAATAGCAGATTGCTTTCAGTGCTGTGAAATGGTACCATGTCAGATAGCATCACTTGATGGAAAAGGCCAGGTTAGAGTCAAGAGGCTGGAATTCCAACAGTGAATATACTAAGATCACCTAATACTTGAATATCCTACCTTCACATACATATACATTGATAAGACTGAAAGGGCTCAATAAACCATTCTTCCAATGAGGAAACTGAAGCCCAAACTTACTGATTTAAGGTTATATAGTTCATGAAAACTAATTTTTTATTATGTGTATAGCCTTGCATATTCTTTAGAAAATACGTTGTCTCTAAACTGGAGGCATTTATAATGTAGGGCAAGGTAAGGCAAGGCATAAAACTATAGCTTTGAAAGGGATTATGAAACCATCTGGAACAATGTGTCCAAGTGGTGTATCAGTCAATGCTTGAATATGGGAGCTCAGGTTGTTGTAATGTTGTTCTTCACATTGAACCACATTTGGGCCTCACATACACCTGCTATATGGGTGTCAGTCCATGGCTAAGCAGCCTTGCATGATGACTATGGACCCAGGCCTTCTTGCTAAAGACTCTGAACATTATTGCTAGTTCTTCCCTTAGAATCTGTGCTATAGGCAAACGCAGTCATTATCACTGTAAAACTCAGGTCATGTGGAGTTGGAATTATTTTTATTTATTTTTTTAAGATTGTATTTATTAATTTGAGAGAGAGAGGGCACAAGGTGGGGAGATAGGCAGAGAGACAAGCAGACCCCTTGCTGAGCACAGAACCTGAGGTAGGGCTGGATCCCAGGACCCTGAGATCATGACCTGAGACGAAGTCAGATGCTTACCAACTGAACCACCCAGGCACCCCAAAATTACTTTATTAATTTTAAATTTCTAGATGGAGATTTGTAATTGTAATTATTTATTTTAAGACATATATGCTCAGACCATCAAGAAAAAGATGATAATGAAAATCCCAAACGAGGATTGTTAGGTACTTAACATTTCTCAGAAGTGTAATTCTCTGTAGACAGAGAGTAAGGACGGTCTCTTGATGAATATTTACAACATGATTCTTGAAAGCCATGTGTAAATACCGACTGTATCTCATATAAGATGAAATACCCATTATATGTGCATAACATAATGCCTCCTATTTGACCTCAATCTTTCTCTGCTCTTTAAAAGTTGGTCCCACCATCATTAAAACTGGCCACCCCCAAACCAAAAGGGTGAAGAAGAAATTTTAAAATCAGTTCATTAAAAACTAGGTCTCTCTACAGCATTTGAGATAATCTAATAAGATTGGGTTTTATTCAGAGCACTGCTATAAAGAAAATATTTAATGACAGTAAATAAAATGTGCTTTTCCATAGTAACTAATACAGCAGGATCTTATTACAGCTGCATAGATTAGAAAGTTTTCAGACGATCCTATAATGGATTCTTTTTTCAGTTTTACCGAAGAAAGAAAAATAATGCATTATGTTTGTATCACACTTTATAAAGTATGACAGTTTTACATGTTATCTTATTTGATCTCTGCATAATTACTCTGGGAAGGCATGGCAGGCATATTGATGCCCAGGCCTCAGCTACAGGAGCCCACCAAAAGGCTTGTTCCAGGTTGCATGGTTACCGAGCAAGTGGGAGGCATTCCTCTTAAACCAAGCACTTCTGACCCTAAATTCTATGCTCATCATCTCCCAGCATGATCAGTGTCTCTACACACCTGAGGATTTCCTTGCTTAGAAGATTTTTGGGAGGGGGGCGGAGCAAGATGGCGGAGGAGTAGGAGACCTGGATTTTGTCTCCTCTCAGGAATTCAGCTGGATAGGGATCAAACCATTCTGAACACCTACAAACCCAACAGGAGATCGAAGAAAGGAATAGCAACAACTCTCTGAACAGAAAAGCGACCACTTTCTGGAGGGTAAGACGTGAGGAGAAGTGAAACCGAGGTGATATTTCAGAGGATAGATGGCGGGGGAGGGGCCTCCGTCGGCCGCTTCTGGCAAGTGATAGAACCACGGAGCACAAAATCGGAACTTTTAAAAGTGCTCCGCTGAGGGACGTCACTCTGGTGGCTAAGTGGGGGGTGGAACCCTCGTGGGACAGTGTGGTCTCAGGACCCTCGGGGTCACAGAAAGACCGGGGGTGCCTGAGTGAGGCAGAGCTCCCAGGTAACGGAGCCGGGAAGCCAGCTGCAGAGACGGAGCCCAGGCGCGGGCCCTCAGCTCGGGTCGCCATAAACCGTGATCCGCGCACAGTCGGGTCACTGCTCCTCCAGCAGGGACCCAACAAGCGGCAGATCCAGGGAGACTCACCTTCCTGCCCCGGGAGGAGCCGCGCGGGAGTGCACCGCAGGGATCTGCTGGGTGTGGAGACTCCACCCGGGGTCGGGTGCCAGAGATAGAGGCGCGGGGTCGCAGGCCGGGTGAGCACGGAGTGTGGCCGGAGACCGGGGAGACGGGAGTGACTGACGGCTTTTCTCTGGGGGCTACCTGAGGAGCGGGGCCCCGAGTTCTCGGCTCCTCCGGGGCGGAGATTGGGAGGCCGCCATTTTCACTCTCCGCCTCCAAAGCTGTACAGAAAGCTTGCAGGGAACAAAAGCCCTGGAGAGCAAACCCGAGCAGATTACTCAGCCGGGAGGGGGCAAGGGCGGGGCAATTCCGCCTCCGGCAGAGACATTTGGAAACCACGGCAACAGGCCCCTCCCCAGAAGATCAGCGAGAACAGCCGGCCAAGACCAAGTTTACCGATCAATGAGAACGGCAGAACTCCAGCGCTAGGGGAATACTGCACATAGAATCCGTGGCTTTTTTACCATGATTCTTTAGTCTTTCAAAGTTAATTTTTTTTTACCTGTCTTTTTTTCTTTTCTTTCTTTTTTTCTTTTTTTTGAATTTTTCTTTTTCCCTTTTTCAACCAACATCTTATCAATCCCTTTTTTTTAAAAAACATTTTTATTTTTCATTTTTAGAGTCATATTCTATCCCTTCATAGTAGTTACCCGTATTTTTGGCATATATATATAAGTTGTTCTCTCTTTAAAATTTTGAGATAGTTTTCTAACAGATTAAAATATACCCTAAATCTCTAGTATATGGTGTTTTCTACTCCCCTGCCTGATCACATTCTCTCCCTTTTTTTTTCTCTTTTTTCTTTTTTTAAATCCTCTTCTTTCTTTTTTCAAACAACTTCTTATCAATTCCTTTTATAACATTTTTTATAATTTCCATCTTTACAGTCATATTCCATCCCTTCATCATATCAACCCTTATTTTTGTACATATATAAGTTTTTCTTTCTTTAAAATTTTGGGAGGCACTTTCTTCTAAAAGACCAAAATACACCCCAAATCTAGTGTGTGGCACTGATCTATATACCAGCCTGATCATATTTGATCACGTTCTGTTTTTTTTGTTGTTGTTGTTGTTTTGTTTTGTTTGTTTTTGTTTGTTTTTATCTTTACCTTTTTCTTTTTTTTCTTTTTCTTTTTTCTCTCTTTCCCTTTCTTTTCCCACTGCTTCAGGTCTTTTCTGATTTGTTTAGAGTATATTTTCTGGGGACGTTGTTACTCTGCTAGCATTTTGTTCTCTCATTAATCTATTCTCCCCTGCACAAAATGACAAGACAGAAAAAATCACCTCAACAAAAAGAACAAGAGGTAGTACCGACTGCCAGGGACCTACTCAATATGGACATTAGTACGATGTCAGATCTAGAGTTCAGAATCATCACTTTAAAGATACTAGCTGGGCTTGAAAAAAATATGGAAGTTATTAGAGAAACCCTTTCTGGAGAAGTAAAAGAACTAAAATCTAACCAAGTAGAACTCAAAAAGGCTATTAATGAGGTGCAATAAAAAATGGGGGCGCTAACTGCTAGGATAAATGAGGCAGAAGAGAGAATCAGTAATATAGAAGACCAAATGATGGAAAATAAAGAAGCTGAGAAAAAGAGAGATAAACAACTACTGGATCACGAGGGCAGAATTCAAGAGATAAGCGATACCATAAGACGAAACAACATTAGAATAATTGGGATCCCAAAAGAAGAAGAAAGAGAGAGAGGGGCAGAAGGTATAATGGAGCAAATTATAGCAGAGAACTTCCCTAATTTGGGGAAGGAAACAGGCATGAAAATCCAAGAAGCACAGAGAACCCCTCTCAAAATCAATAAAAATAGGTAAACACCCCGAAATCTAATAGTAAAACTTACGAGTCTCATAGACAAAGAGAAAATCCTGAAAGTGGCTCGGGATAAGAGATATGTAACCTACAAGGGTAGAAACATTAGATTGGCAACAGACCTACGCACAGAGACCTGGCAGGCCAGAAAGGACTGGCAGGATATATTCAGAGCACTAAACGAGAAAAATATGCAGCCAAGAATATTACATCCAGCTAGGCTGTCATTGAAAATTGAAGGAGAGATAAAAAGCTTCCAGGACAAACAAAAACTAAAGGAATTTGCAAACACAAAACCAGCCCTACAGGAAATCTTGAAAGGGGTCCTCTAAGCAAAGAGAGACCCTAAAAGCAACATAGACCAGAAAGGAACACAGACAATATACGGTAACAGTCACTTTACAGGCAATACAATGGCACTAAATTCCTATCTTTCAATAGTTACCCTGAATGTAAATGGGCTAAATGCCCCAATCAAAAGACACAGGCTATCAGACTGGATTAAAAAACAAGACCCATCAATATGCTGTCTGCAAGAGACTCATTTTAGAACCAAAGACACCCCCAGATTGAAAGTGAGGGGGTGGAAAACCATTTACCATGCTAATGGACACCAAAAGAAAGCTGGGGTGGCAATCCTTATATCAGACAAATTAGATTTTAAACCAAAGACTGTAATAAGAGATGAGGAAGGACACTATATCCTACTTAAAGGGTCTCTCCAACAAGAAGATCTAACAATTGTAAATATCTATGCCCCTAACATGGGAGCAGCCAATTATATAAGGCAATTAATAACAAAAGCAAAGAAACACATCGACAACAATACAATAATAGTGGGGGACTTTAACACCCCCCTCACTGAAATGGACAGATCATCTAAGCAAAAGATCAACAAGGAAATAAAGACTTTAAATGACACACTGGACCAAATGGACTTCACAGACATATTCAGAACATTCCATCCCAAAGCAATGGAATACACATTCTTCTCTAGTGCCCATGGAACATTCTCCAGAATCGATCACATCCTTGGTTGCAAATCAGGTCTCAACCGGTACCAAAAGATTGGGATCATTCCCTGCCTATTTTCAGACCACAATGCTTTGAAACTAGAACTCAATCACAAGAGGAAAGTGGGAAAGAAGTCAAATACATGGAGGCTAAAGAGCATCCTACTGAAGAATGAATGGGTCAACCAGGAAATTAAAGAAGAATTAAAAAAATACATGGAAACCAATGAAAATGAAAACACAACTATTCAAAATCTTTGGGATGCAGCAAAGGCAGTCCTAAGAGGAAAGTATATAGCAATACAACCCTTTCTCAAGAAACAAGAAAGGTCTCAAGTACACAACCTAACCCTACACCTAAGGGAGCTGGAGAAAGAACAGCAAATAAAGCCTAAACCCAGCAGGAGAAGAGAAATAATAAAGATCAGAGCAGAAATCAATGAAATAGAAACTAAAAGAACAGTAGAACAGATCAACGAAACTAGGAGCTGGTTCTTTGAAAGAATTAACAAGATTGATAAACCCCTGGCCAGACTTATCAAAAAGAGAAGAGAAATGACCCAAATCAACAAAATCATGAATAAAAGAGGAGACATCACAACCAACACCAAACAAATACAAACAATTATAAGAACATATTATGAGCAACTCTATGCCAGCAAATTAGATAACCTGGAAGAAATGGATGCATTCCTAGAGATGTATCAACTACCAAAACTGAACCAGGAAGAAATAGAAAACCTGAACAGACCTATAAGCACTAAGGAAATTGAAGCAGTCATCAAAAATCTCCCAAAAAACAAAAGCCCAGGGCCAGATGGCTTCCCAGGGGAATTCTACCAAACATTTCAAGAAGAATTAATACCTATTCTTCTGAAACTGTTCCAAAAAAATAGAAATGGAAGGAAAACTTCCAAACTCATTTTATGAGGCCAGCATTACCTTGATCCCAAAATCAGACAAAGACCCCATCAAAAAAGAGAATTACAGACCAATATCCCTGATGAACATGGATGCAAAAATTCTCACCAAAATACTAGCCAATAGGATCCAACTGTACATTAAAAGGATTATTCACCATGACCAAGTGGGATTTATCCCTGGGCTGCAAGGTTGGTTCAACATCCGCAAATCAATCAATGTGATACAATACATTAACAAAAGAAAGAACAAGAATCATATGATCCTCTCAATAGATGCAGAAAAAGCTTTTGACAAAGTACAGCATCCTTTCTTGATCAAAACTCTTCAGAGTATAGGCATAGAGGGTACATACCTCAATATCATAAAAGCCATCTATGAAAAACCTACAGCGAATATCCTTCTCAATGGGGAAAAACTGAGAGCTTTCCCCCTAAGGTCAGGAACGTGGCAGGGATGTCCACTATCACCACTGCTATTCAACATAGTATTGGAAGTCCTAGCCACAGCAATCAGACAACAAAAAGAAATAAAAGGCATCCAAATCAGCAAAGAAGAAGTCAAACTCTCACTCTTTGCAGACGATATGATACTTTATGTGGAAAACCCCAAAGACTCCACCCCAAAACTGCTAGAACTCATACAGGAATTCAGTCAAGTGGCAGGATATAAAATCAGTGCACAGAAATCAGTGGCATTCCTATACACCAACAACAAGACAGAAGAAAGAGAAATTAAGGAGTCGATCCCATTTGCAATTGCACCCAAAACCATAAGATACCTAGGAATAAATCTAACCAAAGAGACAAAGGATCTGTACTCAGAAAACTATAAAATACTCATTAAAGAAATTGAGGAAGACACAAAGAAATGGAAAAATGTTCCATGCTCATGGATTGGAAGAACAAATATTGTGAAGAGCTCAATGCTACCTAGAGCAATCTGCACATTCAATGCAATCCCCATCAAAATACCATCCACTTTTTTCAAAGAAATGGAACAAATAATCCTAAAATTTGTATGGAACCGGAAAAGACCCCGCATAGCCAGAGGAATGTTGAAAAAGAAAAGCAAAGCCGGCGGCATCACAATTCCGGACTTCCAGCTCTATTACAAAGCTGTCATCATCAAGACAGCATGGTACTGGCACAAAAACAGACCCATAGATCAATGGAACAGAATAGAGAGCCCAGAAATGGACCCTCAACTCTATGGTCAACTCATCTTCGACAAAGCAGGAAAGAATGTCCAATGGAACAAAGACAGTCTCTTCAACAAATGGTGTTGGGAAAATTGGATAGCCACATGCAGAAGAATGAAACTGGACCATTTCCTTACACCACACACAAAAATAGACTCTAAATGTTTGAAAGACCTCAATGTGAGACAGGAGTCCATCCAAATCCTAAAGGAGAACACAGGCAGCAACCTCTTTGACCTCAGCTGAAGCAACTTCTTCCTAGACACATCGCCAAAGGCAAGGGAAGCAAGGGCAAAAATGAACTATTGGGACTTCATCAAGATAAAAAGCTTTTGCAAAGCAAAGGAAACAGTCAACAAAACCAAAAGACAACCGACAGAATGGGAGAAGATATTTGCAAATGACATATCAGATAAAGGGCTAGTATCCAAAATCTATAAAGAACTCATCAAACTCAACACCCAAAGAACAAAGAATCCAATCAAGAAATGGGCAGAAGACATGAACAGACATTTCTCCAAAGAAGACATCCAAATGGCCAACAGACACATGAAAAAGTGTTCAATATCGCTCGGCATCAGGGAAATCCAAATCCAAACCTCAATGAGATACCACCTCACACCAGTCAGAATGGCTAAAATTAACAAGTCAGGAAACGACAGATGTTGGCGGGGATGTGGAGAAAGGGGAACCCTCCTACACTGTTGGTGGGAATGCAAGCTGGTGCAGCCACTCTGGAAAACAGTATGGAGGTTCCTCAAAAAGTTGAAAATAGAGCTACCATAGGATCCAGCAATTGCACTACTGGGTATTTACCCCAAAGATACAAAAGTAGGGATCCGAAAGGGTACATGCACCCTGATGTTTATAGCAGCAATGTCCACAATAGCCAAACTGTGGAAAGAGCCAAGATGTCCATCGACAGATGAATGGATAAAGAAGATGTGGTATATATATACAATGGAATACTATGCAGCCATAAAAGAAATGAGATCTTGCCATTTGCAGTGACGTGGGTGGAACTGGAGGGTATTATGTTGAGTGAAATAAGTCAAACAGAGAAAGACATGTATCATATGATCTCACTGATTTGAGGAAATCTTAATTGCAGGAAACAAACTGAGGGTTGCTGGAGTGGGGGGTGGGGTGGGAGGGATGGGGTGACTGGGTGATAGACACTGGGGAGGGTATGTGCTCTGGTAAGCGCTGTGAATTGTGCAAGACCATTGAATCTCAGATCTGTACCTCTGAAACAAATAATGCAATATATGTTAAGAAAAAAAAAAGAAGAAGAAGGTAGCGGGAGGGGAAGAATGAAGCGGGGGAAATCGGAGAGGTAGACGAACTATGAGAGACGATGGACTCTGAAAAACAAACTGAGCGTTCTAGAGGGGAGGGGGGTGGGAGGATGGGTTAGCCTGGTGGTGGGTATTGAGGAGGGCACATTCTGCATGGAGCACTGGGTGTTACGCACAAACAATGAATCATGGAACACTTCATCTAAAACTAATGATGTAATGTATGGGGATTAACATAAGAATAAAAAAAAAAGAAGATTTTTGGGAGAAATTGGGTTCTTATTACATGGTTTTGAATGCACTAATAGGCCACTGTGCTCTCTGTAACCTCAAGGACTTGAATTATAAAGTGCCTGATGCCACACCAGGTATAGTGTCATTAGCCCTATTCTTCCAAACAAGTGAAATAAAAGCATTTTTCCATGTTTTTCAAACACATAAAATGCAGAAGGCAGGGTGCCTGGGTGGCTCAGATGGTTAAACATCTGCCTTCAGCTCAGGTCATGATCCCAGGGTCCTGGGATCGAGTCCCGCATTGGGCTCCCTGCCAGGCGGGGAGCCTGCTTCTCCCTCTGCCTCTGCCTCTCTCTCTCTCTCTCTCTCTCTCTCTCTGACTCTCTTGAATAAATAAGTAAAACATTAAAAAAAAATGCAGAAGACAGGCAAGGATTCAGCATTTTTGGAGTTTGTTGTCTACATACAAATCCAATTAGAAAATGACTATAACTTGAAATTAATGAGTAATAAAATCTCTTTAATTGTTCTGGCTTTTGTTTATAAATGTTAAAACACAGTACATGGTTATTTATTTTCTATTTAGCTAGTAAGGACTTGGACCTTCTGTTTTCTTTCACTGCTAATACGGACGGACATACTATAATTCATGCTCATGGCCAGTCACCTGAAAAGGTTATGATATTTTCATTCATATTTCATTCATATTGCTATTTTCAAGTTCTTCACTTCCTTTGCCAGAATGTGTACTCCCTCCTACACCCCACTGAAAAGAAAAAAAGCCAGTGAAGAGTCAGGTGTATGAGGTTTTGTGTTTCCCCCTCCTGTCTTTTATCATTGATTTTTATATCAGTCATAATAAAATATCTTTCTCTTCTGGAAATTGTTCATCTCTCTCTATGCAACAAATTTCTGTTGAGAATGAATAAGAATTACATTTAATAATGAATCTTCTAAGCCTTCATGTCCACCTGTGTTTGTCTATGTCTGTGATGGGGGGTGACAGGGAATGTGAAGTATTTTAAGGAGGTGCTGATGAAGAAAAGTGAAGATGATTCATTTGACCAGATTTGAGTCCATGTATAAATTCAATCAACTTTCTGACAGATACCTCCATGCACGTTGTTCTAATTCTTTGTCTTAGGTTTTTTTGTTTTTTCTTTTTTTTCTTTTTTCAGGCAGTGCTATGGTCTGAATATTTGTGTCCCTCAAAATTCATATATTGAAATCCTAGCCCCTGAGGTAATGGTGTTAGGAAGGGGAGGCCTTTAGGAGGTGATTAGGTAATGAGGGTGGAGCCCTCATGAATGGAATTAGTGCTCTTAGAAAAGGGACCCCAGAAAGCTCTTTGGATTCCTTCCACCATGTATGGACACCAAAGGGCCCCTCTATGAATTAGAAAGTGGCCTTTCACCAGACACCACGTCTGTGCCAGTGCCTTGATCTTAGACATCCCAGCCTCTAAAACTGTGAGAAATAAATTTCTTTTGTTTATAAGCCACCCAGTTTGTGGTATTTTGTTATAGGACAAACAGACTAGGAGTATAGATCCCTTCAATTTTAAGCAAAGTACCAAAGTGTCTTGAAAAAAGGTTTGGGTAATGAAATATTGAATTGTACAGTTTTGTACTAATCAGGAGAAAAAGAAAAACGAAAAACAAACAAACAAACTTGTGAACTCATTAAGAAGTATTTGTAAGACAGGCAGCGTTTTCCACCCCTGTTCTGATGACTTTGAAAGGAGCATAGTCTGTTCCTATAAAGCAATAAAGTCATCAAGTCCACGTGGATGATCTTCTTTGTTATTTAAAATAGGCTTTAAGAGTCTTTCCACATGAGGAAGGCCCATCTGATAGAGTTACTTAACAAGGCATTTATATTCTTAATAGGTTGCTGATAAATTCCGTTCAAAATCAGAGGCAGAGGTGATGCTACAATGGTCAAGATTATGACCAAGTTTTAGAAGTTCTTTAAAGTTACTATAAAGTGTACTGTTTTGAATATTCACTACAAGACTCCATGGCACACACATTATAAAGCCAAAGTATAATTAATCATAAATTACTACTATACCGGTTTGATTGTTTATAAAGAACTTTCTTATACATGTCTCAGTTCATAGTCATAGCAATCTGAGAAGACTTGTGGCGCAAAGTTGAATGGGCAGTGTGACAGGAATATCACCTGCAGTAGCCTTAGCTGTGACTTACTTCCCTCACTTACACACTATGTTCTAACTACTGGTTAGACCATAGAGTTAAGCATTGGTGGTAGTACATTTGTTCATATATTTAATCCTATTTACTTAATAAATATTTATTATGAAAACTTTTTTTCCTGAAATTTCTATCTTTAACTCATGCCATCTGATTATGTGGACATACTGAGGACATAGTAGCCAATTCATCACACATATTGACAGGAAACTTACACTGTAGGAGGGTTCCACATGCAGTAACTGGCCATTGGAAAACCCAGATAAAAGTTCTTCCCAACTTTGGAGAACTGGTTTGAGACTAGTCAAAGGTGAATCAGATTTATTTGCCTAATTCTCCCAAACTTTTCTTATCAATCATAGCATTCTTATCTTTGCAGTTCAGTGGCAGTCTAGGAAGGAATATAATCAGAAGGCAAGTAAAGGCTTTTCTTTCTAGACCTCCACTTTCAGGTGAGTAAAAGTGAGCACTTGTAATCCATCCTGCACCTAATTCTCAACTCAAAATTTACTTAGATTTCCTATTTAATCTTTTTCTCACTTTTTTTCCTTCCTTACAATGTTTTCCTTTTTCCTACTTCTCTAGTGTTTGCTCCTTATGCTTTTGTCCCTTTCTTTTTTCCTCTTTCTCCCTTCCTTACTCCACCAAGATGTGAAATGTTTTATATATAACTACTCTTGTAAAGGTGAATCAAACTGAATCTCCCTAAGTGGCTTTTGTCCCTCATTAAAAACCTTAGATGGCATCTCCTTACCTATAGCACTATAACACAGAGACAATATTGCTGGGCCTCCTATTCAAAGTCTTCTTCAACTGATCCCTACTTGCTCTGCTAGCCTCATCTCTTAGGACGGTAGTTCTTCCAGTATCCCAGACTCACAAGACTATAGCAGCCAGTGAGCATATAGTGCATACTACTTACTCCCTACTACTCATCTGTGTTCCTTTACTTTGCCTGGAACATGCCATGAATACTGTAGGTATTTTAATAAATATGAGTTGAATTTGAATTTTCTGTTATCAATTTGGAAGAAAATGAGTTGGAATATTACTATTTCTCAGTTAAACAATTTAAAAGCTAATTAAATTAGGTCACATTTCGCTTATGACTTTTTTCTTCTTAATATCAAAATAAAGCTGTTAAAAATATAAAAGGCATCCTTGTCTGCATTTTCATGCTCTGTTGTTTTGCTTGTTTGTTTCGACATGGCACTAGGTGTTTGATTCTGGCATGTGTTGATGGGCATGGATAAAAAGCAAGAAGTGAAATAGATTTCCAAGGTCAGAAATTGTTGACTAGTAGACTATAGTCCACTTTCACTGCTAAGAGATTTTGCTTCCAATGTTTTAATTATTCTGGGCTCTTCTCTATTATATGAATTTGCTATATAAATTCTTATGCTTTCATTCATATACGGCACCCTTTCTTTCCTCAATTCTCTGGGTAGAATCTTGCAAAGAGAGTAAACAGACATTTCCTTGCCATTTACAAAGGGCTTTGTTTGCTCAAGAAGTCCATAATTTAGACACTAATGAAATATGAAATATGCCACATTATACTTTGAAAATGACCTTGTATCAATATCAAATGTGGAGAATGAGTGTTCAGGGAATTTCATGGTTTCTATCCAAATTTTATGCCTACTTCATAGAATCTTTTATCCACACTTATATGCCTTGATGTGTTTATAAACATTAATATAAAAAGAACAGTGTAGTTTGTTTTAAAAATCTAAAATCTGACTTATCTATGAGACACACTTCAGAACACAAACCAATTTTGCTATAGTAATACTGTGTCAATACTTCCTGACAGAAGACAAATGTTGTTATTATTTCACCGTTTCTTAGCTTTGTAAAAGTTTAGAATTTTACAAAATGACTCTTCTTTACGTGTCAAAACAGTAAGTTGATGGAAAAAAAACACTACAGCATTTTTTATATCTGGTAGCAATGATGGATAATCCAGGTGTGTTGGGTTATAAATGGTATACATACCATATTGATAACTTAAAAAAACAGTGAATATAGTTTTAATGGAGAAATGTATTTTTTAATTTTAAGTTTTTATTTTAATTCCAGTTAGTTAACATACAGTGTAATATTAGTTTGAGGTGTATAATATAGTGATTCAACAATTTCATACAACACCCAGTGCTCATCACAGCAAATGCACTCCTTAATCCCCATCACCTATTTTACCCATCCCCCCACCTACCTCCCCTCTGGTAACCATCAGTTTATTCTCTATAGTTAAGAGTTTGTTTCTTGGTTTACCTCTTTTTTCTTCCCCCATGTTCCTTTGTTCTGTTTCTTAATTTCCACATAGGAGTGAAATCATATTTGTCTTTCTCTGACTGACTTATTTTGCTTGGTATTACACTCTCTAGATCCATCCATGTTGTTGCAAATGGCAAGATTTCATTATTTTTTATGGTGACTAATATATATAGAGAGAGACAGAGAGAGAGAGACAGAGAGAGAGAGAACATCTTCTTTATCCATTCATCTATCAATGGATACTTGGGCTGCTTCCATATCTTGGCTATTGTAAATAATGCTGCTACAAACATGGGGTGCATGTATCTCTTTGAATTAGTGTTTTTGTATTATTTGGGTAAATACCTAGTAGTATAATTGCTGGATCATTGGGTAGATCTATTTTTAACTTTTTGAGGAACCTCCATACTGTTTTCTACAGTGGCTATACCAGTTTGTATTCCCACCAACAGTGTACAAGTGTTCCTTTTTCTCCACATCCTTGCCAACACCTGTTGTTTCTTGTGTTTTTGATTTTAGCCATTCTGACGGGTGTAAGGTGATATCTCATTGTAGTTTTGACTTGCATTTTCCTGATAATGAGTGATGTTGAGCATCTTTTCCTGTGTCTGTTGGCCATCTATATGTCTTCTTTGGAGAAAGTCTGTTCATGTCTTCTGCCCATTTTTAATTGGATTATTGTTGGAGAAATGTATTTTTTCATCAAATCACAGATAATTTTTTTTTAAAAGATCACTGTGACTTGTTTTGCTTTTATTTGATTAGATATTCTCCATGATAGAAGATTGACATCAGAACTATCTAAAAGTCATCAGTCTCCATCTAGTAGTTCATTGGCTGGCATATAGAACAAATAGCTAGGGAGTTTGTTAGCACTCAAGAAAATTAGAAAAGAGATAAAATTATGCTTCGGGTTTCCATCTTTTCTAAGCTTTTTTCTAGATTTCCTTTCCTATTAACCACCCCCCAACACACACAGAGTCACTTAATATTTTCATACTATTGTAGCCCTTTTCATAGTGGATATCTGATAAATTCTTTCAGGGAAGATGCTTAGGGATTTAATGTGCTATAATGATAAGAATAATTAGAAATTCACAAAAGAGCCCAAGAAAGAAAATGAATACAATGCATAACTCACTATTTGCAGGATTTAAGAAATACTTGGAGGAGAAACTTTCTAGAGCTTTAATCTCAAGATACAAAGACAAGTCTTTCTCTGAGATGATGTCCATAAACTTATAGAGAAACAATAGTGTTAGATTCATATCTTATGTTTGAACTGGAGTGTGATCAGGATAACTGGAACAACTTTGGTTTTGTGGATGTTTAGGCTGGAGTGCTCCCAATAATTATTCACTTTTACCAAGAGGATGTTATACCTAGAAATTCTGCTCCACTTCCTTGTATCCACCCATTCCTAGTGTTACTGACTTCATTATTTTCCGAAGGCAGGGGCTTATTCCATAGAATCTTTCTTATCTCCATATAGGCAATTTTCCAAAATAACTGAGCTTATCAATTCCTTCTGTAAAGGAAACTGATTCCCATGGATCAGTTAATTCTCTGGACAATCCCTAGGATGACTAAAAAATTGTTTCACCATCAATTTAATTGTTGGTTCCCAAACCTTTTGTGCTGGTTGGACTTGTTATTATATTATGTAATTTAATTAAATAGTATGCAAACTTAAAAAATAACTAAAATAAAATTGTATGCAAATGTGAAAGTAAAAAGAGTTTTGTTGTGCCTATAAATAATAAATTGAAAGCTTTCCACAGACTCAATAACTGCTAGTCTTAAGAAAATTAAATTGGAATAGATAAAGACAAAAATAATTTACAAAAATTAAAAGAATTTTTGAACTCTGCTTCACAAATTTCTTTAGCTTTTTTCTTTTTAAAAATGTGAAATTGGAAATTATGGAAAATATATTATGCATATGGTTTATGCAAGAAATAGAACTCTGATCATGAACCTTAGTCAAAGAAAAGTCATTGGTCCTACATCAAAAAATTACCATATGATTTTGCATTTATATGTTAAGTGTTCAAAATTGTTTAAGGTATATTTGTGACATTTTTGTAAGCCAAATTTAATCTTTTAATATTATTATTAAAGACTAGGTACTGATCTAATCACCTCTGAGAAATAGGCTTCTATGAAATGTCAGTGGAGGAGATCTTTTGGCTGGCAAACTAACATCACATGAAGTCAGAGCACATGATATGAAATTGGGAGTGAAGAAAAGGCTGCAGATTTAATGAAAGAGTCCACGCTTACTGGCTCAATGATTCCTGCAATCCCTTCTACACAGCACAAATATTTTGAGAAAAAACTTAATCTGTAATCATCTCTAAGAAAGAGAATATGCTAAGTGGCAAGTGATTGAGGTCAGCTTTATAAATGAGGAAAAGAGAAAACAGACTGGTGTCTATTGTTTCTGTAGAAGTGGTATCTCAATGGGAGTGTAAGAAGTAAAAATTCAGAATGGGGGTTGGTTGTTTATGTTGTGGTTGAGTTGAATCCAAACCTTGATGAAGTCAAAGATAGTCAGCTTTCATATTGCATTTAATTGAGAGTCAGAGCATAAAGTATGTTCTTGGAAGACTAAGCAATAAACACCATTGTAAGAAATAGGCTCCCACCAGGAACAAATACCTCCTTCTTCCCTCAACAACAGTTCTGTAGTTCTCTCTTTTCCAACTAAAATATAAACTCCATGGTCAGGATCACATTCCTTGTGGCTAGAAGAAAGCCTAACATATTGATGATGCTCAAAAGTTGTTTATTGAATCATGGCCTGAATTCTTTCTCTATTGTATTAACTTGTCCCCCCTCTCTTTCTCTTACCTTTTAGTTCTTAAATTGTCCTCAGACCCCTCCATGGTCAATGCAAACAGTTAAAACTAAAGATACTTGCTCCTTCCCAACACCATGAATTTTTCATTTACTCCACAATTAGCAACCTGCATGGTGTTAACAGTTATTATTATTATTATTATTATTATTATTATTATTATTATTATTATTTATTGGATCCTTGAATGGAAAGCATTAGAAAAGTAGACCCATTATCTTGGGTCAGTTTTCCCAGAAGCAGATGCTTAGACAAGCATTTGTATACAAATGAGCTGTTAGGAGATGCTTCCAGGAAAAACAGGTAAAGGAGTAGGAGACATCGAGTGGGGAGAAGTAAGAAACTAACCAAGAGTGCAATTCAGGTGTCCTCCTAGCCTCAGCCTGATCCCATGGGGAGCTCTGAAGATTGAAGACTGCAGTGTATTTTCCCCCTGCAGGCAAGGGATCAGACTTTTTACCTTGTCTTCCCTTAGTCATTGGCTATAGACCTCCCCAGGGACTATTAAACTCTAAAGTATTTCCAGAAAAACTTTAAGCCTATGGGTCCAAGGACAGTCCTCTGAAGAATGTTGCAGTTTCAGGTGTGAATAGGTAACAGGAAGAGGCTGTGGTATAGACACATAAGAGGGATCCAGGGGAGCTGGACAGATCATTAATTAAGGTATCCCCTAATGCCAAAAACTGTACTGAGTAAAACTCTCATTTGCCACCTTCTGGCCTGATTAGTAAGGTGGGTACATGAACACACAGTGTTCTTTGGGGTTCTACCTAATACATCCATCCCCTTGGTGGAGTTTTCAGATTTGGGTTCTGCTTGCATAGGTCTATTTTACTGTAGGTCGCCATAATTCTAGGGAAGAATATTCAGTTAATTCCTCTACACTTTTCTTAAATTGAGCTAGAGACATTTTTTAATGTTCCCCAGAATTAGTTCCTGTACTAAGATGTGAAAATTAAGATGCCCCATTGTCAACTGTAATGTGCACTGGGGTTTGGTTTCTTACCTGTTACTGTAATCCATCTCCAGTTTCATACTGAACAGATAAATGAAAAAGTATATTATTTTTATGTTATCGAAATTGTGAATATTCTCTAGAATCTGATAAATAGCTCACGATAGATTTTTTAAATGACATATTAAGGATGTCCATCTTGACATGAATATATTAACAGATGCCCATCTTGACATGAATATACTAACATCTGTTCTACTTTTCTTTCTTTTGACATTATTGTTACTCTTTATAAGAAATAACTTTTTTGAAAAATGTAATTTTGCTTTTATTTTTCATGTAGATGTAAACAATGGTTATATAATTATATAACCTCTTTATGTGTAATAATATGCATATACAGTTTATATATAAAATTTTTATTTTTATATAAAATATATATTTATATATATATAAAATATTATACATATATATAATCTATGGAGGTGAGCATTACAGCAAACAATCAAATCACAAATATGCTTTACCAAGAAATAACTGTTTTAAATGTTGTACTCTACAATGAACAAAAAGTCACAAAGGTCACACATCTTTACTATTCTATTTTCTTTATGTGATTATAAAATCAAAATTACTTACTCAATAATCTTAATTATCTTTTTCCTCAGCAAACTAATATTATTGCCAAGCAGATTCTGACAGATTACTTACAGGTGGAGTATGGGGAGGAACTTCTATAAGCTGACATATCTATAGGTGGAAAAGAAGGAGGTATTAGAAAGTCAGCAAAAACATTAACAACTGAGCATGCCTGATGGACATCTGGTCTTGTTGTGTACTCTAATACAAAACATCATAACAATAAATGCTCATAATGAACTAATAAAGTATGATGGATTCACTGTACCATTCATTAAAATTTTGATAGATGTCCTTCGAAAAATCATTAAACAAAAACTGACAGAAGTAATGGAAAAAAAATGTTAATGAAATCTTAAATTTAATGAAAGATGTATAAGACCACTAAACTAAAAACTGCAAATTATTGCTGAGAGAAATTAATAAAAGTGAAAAATTAATAATGAATAATGAAAATTAATGAAATGGAGAGATAAACCTTGTTTATGCATTATAAAAATTCAATATTGTTAAAATATCTTGTTTTCCTCAAACTAATCTATAAATTCAAAGCAATCTCAATCAAAAGCCCATCTAACATTTTTGTATAATTGACTACATGATTCTAAAGTTTATATGGAACTACAAAGACCTGCAATAGCCAAAACAATCTTTAAAAAATACAGAGTTGGTTGAGGTGCCTGGGTGGCTCACTTGTTAAATGTGGGACTCTTGATTTTGGCTCAGGTCGTAATCTCAGGGTTGTAAGATCAAGCCCTGTGCTTAGGGTTCTCCCTCTCCCTCTCCCTCTGCCCCTCCCTCTGCTCGGGCTCTCTCCCTCTCTCCCTGTAATATATAATAATATACTTTATATATATTATATAAGTAATATATATATAAAGTTGGAGGATGAAAACATGAAACTTTCAAGAACATAGCAGAAAACATGGAAGAATAGCTTAAAGCATATTAACAAAGGAAAAGATTACTTATTACACAAAAAACACTACTATAAATCAACAACAAAGATAATTATTTGGACTTTATCAAAATGTGAACGTCTGTAACCAAAATATTGCATTAAGAAAATGTAAGTGCAAGATATAAACTGAAAAAAATATTCATTTTACATGTGTTTGACAAAGATCTTATATCCAGATACAAATCAACAATTAAAAGTCAAACATACAATAAAAAAAAAGTGGGCAAAATGTTTGAAGAGGCACCTCATAGAAAGATATAGGAATGGCCAATAAGAGCACGAAATAGTTCTTTACCTTCTTAGTCACCTGGAAAACAGAAAAAAAAAAAAAAATAATGCGATACCACTTCACACTCACTAGAAGGCTTATAGTAATGACTAACAACAGTTATTGGCAAGAATGTACAGCAACTAAGATTTTCATACACTGTAGCCGAGAATATAAAATGGTACAACTACTGTGGCAAAATATTTGGTAGTTTTGCTAATGAAGTTAAACATACACCAACCCTATTACACAGAAATTTCACTCCTTGGTGTTTACCCAAGAGAAATTAAAACATACGTCCACAAAGGGACCTGACATATAATATTCATTGAAGCCTAATTTAGAGTAGGCCCAAATTGAAAACAACCCAAATGTTTTGGGTTTTGTTGTTTTACTAATTTCTCCTCTACAGGAGAATTAGTAAAAGGCGAAAGATTTACGCGATCTGAAGAGAAACCAGAGTATCTACAGGAGAATTAGTAAACAAAGTATGTTATATTCATATAATGGAATATTATTCAACAATAAAAAGAATAAACTCCCGGAACACACAACATGGATGGATCTCAAATTTGTTATACTGAAGAATAAAAGTCATATACAAAAGATCACTGTACTTTTATAAAGTTCAAGAGCAAGCAACTTAATCTATGGTGATAGAAATCAGAACACAAGTGATATCAGCATCATGGCAGCATAAGATGTCTCTAATTTTTGTTCCCCCCAACCACAAAAATTCAGCATCCATCCACAGACAGAAGTGCTTTTGAAGGAGCTGTGGAATCCAGCCTACACCAAGGAGCCTGGAGGAATCTTGCCCACCTGTGTTCAGGGCAATAGGCAGACAGACCTAGGTCTGAGCTGTGGACCCTGCAGTGGCCTATGAACTGGCTGCAACCTCTCTCTCTTGGCCACAGGCCAGGAACCCCTAGAAAACACCATCTTAGACAATCACCCATGGTTGAGAGAGCCCTTGTAGAAGTTCAGCTTTCCAGAGGAGAAGTTACAGCATACTGTTGGAGCAAAAAAAAATATGAGTTTGGACACAGTGGAGTGGAAGGCAGTTACTAAAGACTGTAGGAAGTGACTTCTTCAAATATGAAAAGAGCAACACAGAACTTTTAAGGAACAATTTCCACCTTACTACGTACCAGGGTGGGGAATTGCTACTCTCAGGCATACGTACAGCTGGAAGCCAAGCAAGAGTCATTCAGAAGTAGTTTGGAGACTCTAATAGCTAAGTTACCTTAGCAGAGATATAGAAGATGAGAAGCACTGAAAAACAATTGTGGAAAGTTATAGGTAGAAGGGGCTGCCATTGCCTACAGTGTAAGAAGTTGTAAGCTTCCACCAACAGAAGCCACTATTCATTTATTCATTCAATCAAATATTTAAAATATTTAATCAGTGTCTAATACAAACTGGCACTGTCGTAGGCCCTGAAATTTCATGGTAAACTCTTTAACATCATGGGTCCTATATTGTAGTGGGAGAGGAAGGTATTTATCAAATAATCACACCAATACATGTACAAATATGAAAGTACTAACATGAAAAGAGTAATGGAGGAAAAGTACATAGAGCTAGAAGAGCTTATAACAATAATAGCAACTCCTTATGTTTATTTTTTACAACAACCCTACAAGCTAAATGCAGTCATTCTCATTTCCATTTCATAGCTGAAGAATCTGAGGCAGTGAGAGGATTAGTAACTTGCCAAAGATCACAGAGCTGGCCAGTGGCTGAGCCGGAGTTTTGATCCAGGCCTTCTGTTTCTAGATTCGGTGTTCTTAACCACAGTGATATAGTGCATACCCACTTGATCTGGATGTGTTCAGGAAGATGTCCCTGGGAAAAAAACAACCAACCAACCAACCTTTTAAACCGAAATCAGAGAGGTGTGTAGGAATTCCCTGGGAGAAGAGTGTGTGCAAATTCCCTGATGTGATTGGGAGCATGGCAGAGTTGATGGACAAGAAAGTTGTACATTAATTCTACAAAAATTAGAGAAGATCCTATGTATGATTAAACAAGTCAGAAGAGAGAGATAATATTAACTTAAAGTGTCATTAGTTTGTGTCCTTCCTAAATTTAAAAAAAAAAAAGACCTTCTAAATAAAGAGTTAAATTACATTCTCCATCAGCAGCTGCACTTCTTTGTTATTCTGTCCTCCGTGGGGGTGAGGAATGGGCCACCTTCACTATTCTGGGACCCTTTCAACCAGTACTGTTCACCAATATTAAGCTGAGATTGCAGGAGCCCTGAAACCTTTAGGCTCAATTCTTTTTTTCTAATCAGCTGAGGAAAGTTCTTTTCCCAACAACTGTATCCCATTGTTCCACAAAGACTCTTCTCTAAGAAAAATGAAGCAGTTAATTCCCCCTGCTAAACACAGCAGGAAGGTAATACTTTTCTCAAATATCAAATCAGTCCGATTTCATTTAGACTTAAATGATTTTTCTGGCCCCTCTTCATGTAGATACCTCTGCAGTCAATTAGCATTGTCACTTTTAATCTTCTGTAGTCTGATCCTGGTCATTTCCCATTAGGGTTCTATTAAATAGATTCTTATGGCCTGGCTGAACTGACTGCAGTGCACTATCTGTAGAAAGCACGCTAGCCATCATTATGCAGCTGGCATTTACTAAAGGTTAGATATTACCGATAACCTTAATCACAAATTATGCTACTTTGCCTGAAAATTCACCTCTGGATTTTTTTTGCCACCAAACTCGAATGTTCCTAGAATAGTCAGGCTATGCTTGGATGGAAAGGCACCTTGAATTATGCATCTCAGCTTAAGCTACTTTAAACTTCATGGCCTTTGCCTCAAGATCCAAAGATGCTGTTGCAGTCAGGGGCAAAAACACCTGCATCTAACTGCAATGCCAGGTGCACTCTAACTAAAGAGGAAGGAAGCATACATTTTCCTCAGGAAAAGAACTCTGTCCTACTGTGGCTTTTCTCAGTCCATTGGGTCTTGCAAATAAAATAAGGATGGAACTGTAGAAAATTGAAACAGACGTAGAAAATTCATATCTTTTAAGTGCACATATAGGGCAATGTTAGAGTACCTGTACAACATACAGCAGATACAAAATAGCATCCTCTAATAGACAAAGCAACAAGCCAGGTGTCAGAAAGCATGGCTTCCACATACCCAGTACTAACTGCTGCTGTGACGTTGAGTGAGTTGCATGATTCCACTAGGCTCTGAAAGTCCTTGGTTAGATGTAAATATAAATTGGGTGCCTGACTAGTGACTTCAGCTGATTTAACATGGGCTATCTCTTTGGCAGAGTGGAGAGAGAGGAAACAAGCAGGACTGGCCTAGCACCCTCCAACTGGGCTGCCCTCTGTGGAATGGCATCAGGGAGACCGGTCACTATTACATCCTGAGGGAAGAGAGACAGGGAAGGC
Organism: Mirounga leonina; assembly: GCF_011800145.1. Lineage (NCBI taxonomy): Eukaryota > Metazoa > Chordata > Mammalia > Carnivora > Phocidae > Mirounga > Mirounga leonina. The sequence goes on along the minus strand of NW_023270377.1, from coordinate 89,360,449 downwards.
AGAACTGGAAGAGAGCTATGTCTACTATGTAATTTTATTGGCAGCCAGTCCTAGGGGATAGAGATCCACAAATATATCCAGCAGTGTAAAACTTCTCATGGACTTCTGGCCCCTTTTATCCTTTCAGCCATAGGCCCATTCAATAAGCTTCTTAAGCATTTATTAAGTAGGGTCCCTGCCCTTTAAGGGCTTGTGGTTTAGTAGGAAAAAAGTTATGCTGGCTTTGGACAGATGGTCACAGAGAATATTATGAGACTCAAGTCTTTACCTTTATTTTAGACCAAAGTTCTTGGTACCTATTCTAGATTTAGTTTCTCCCCAATTATTCTGTTACAGAGTTCCATCAATTTCTTCATCTGCCTCAAAGAAATTCTTCACGAATAAACATCTAGAACTAAACAGTAAATAGGACTAATTGGTATATGCCAGAGAGTTGACCAGAATGGGTCCTGCCTCTAAACTTCCTTTATGTCCTTTCATTACTGGTGATTATTTTACTCTTCCTTTCATTTAATTTGACTCTTCCTCAACTTCAACATCCAACTTAGGTGTTCTTTAAGAAACTTCTCAGACAATTGCATATCTAATTTCTGAAGAAACTAGTTTTTCTGAAGAACAACTTCAACATCCAACTTAGGTGTTCTCTAAGAAACTTCTCAGACAATTGCATATCTAATTTCTGAAGAAACTAGTTCTTCTGAAGAAATGTAATATTTCTGAAGAAATGTAGTTTCTTTGGAGCACCATACCCAGAAACTCACTCAAGTCCATAAAAATGGCACCCAGGAGAATTCCTGCTGGATCTACTTTAATAAGTGGTTAAGGGTCAACTGTGATTAACATTAGCAAACGCTTGCCAAAGAGCTTGAAAATTATTTTATTAAATATTTTTAAGGAAAATTTCTGAAACTGTCTCGGTCCTTTAATCTTTCTCATCAAGTTAACTTTTTTCATGCAACCAAAAACTATCAGTTTAATAAAGCCGAATTGTGATCACTTTCATATATTAAAGCAGGTGGTAGAGGTGAAAAATCAATGTGGTTTTGGAATTGTCTGAGAAGTTTCTTAGAGAACACCTAAGTTGGATGTTGAAGTCGAGGAAGAGTCAAATTAAATGAAAGATAGAGTAAAATAATCAGCAGTAATGAAAGGACATGAAGGAAGTTTAGAGGCAGGACCCATTCTGGTCACATTGGCCAAAGGAGTGTTGGTTCACCTGTTTTCATAAAGTCCAATGCAGAAATAATAAAATGTCTTTCAGGCCATCCCTCCCCCCACCATTTAAAGTGCAAATAACTGTACAAGAGATGAAAGGGGTTATGTTCTAACACCATAGAAAAATATAAATAAGTGACATAGTTATTTACTCACAATAATAGCAACACCCATACATATTTGAAAAGCAGCAGTATCCTCACAACTTTATAATATTTTATCCTTGTGGTAGTCCTTCAAAAAACAGATGCTAAAATGTGATTAGATATGCAAGAATTATTAGGAAAAATACCTGTGAGAGAAGAAGGAGGGAGCCGAGAGAGGCTGGGAGAGCTGTCAGACTATGATATGAGGCTGACCGTGAGAGAAGGAAGGAAGGAAGGAAGGAAGGAAGGAAGGAAGGAAGGAAGGAAGGAAGG